>NC_043987.1:21146986-21264486 GCF_902150065.1 Myripristis murdjan | reverse complement strand
CTCAAATCTTCACCCTCAAGTCCAGGCTTGGGCTGTCACATGTATCTGATTTGATCCCTTTAATCATCCCTGAGGTTGCACAATATATTAATCCAATCAATCATTCCTGCTTGAATCACTGTCAGATACCCCATTTATTATTCAAATTGTACTGTTACAGCCTCTAATTTAATTACAATCCCCCTCCAGCCCTCTATCGTTTCTTCTGATCCCATTACAAAAACTCTAGTTAACCCTATTCCTACTTGACATCACGAACAAAAATGGCCAGGGATAATCTGTTTAAATATTAGAAGTTTACCTCCGCAAGTTAAATCATGTAAGTATATTAGTTATCCTGACTGATCCTAATATCTTGGTGTTGGGTGTAACTTGGCTCAGAAAGAGTGTTAGTGACTTGGATGTAGGTGTAAAGGTTTATAATAGGCCGAATAAGAAGGTGTGCTGGGATGGTTATTTCAGGTAAATCAGGCTTCAGGTAACAATTCGAAAGGCTGTCACCAAACCAAAATGTTTTGAATTTTTTGCACTGAAGGTTCAGTTAGGGCCTAATTCAGTAATTGTGGCAGGGGCCTATAGCCCATCTGCTGACACAAGTTCCATAGACAAAATAGCAGATCAGCTCTCCTCAGTATTCCTGTGTTGAATTCATTGTTGTTGGTGACTATAATCTGAATTGGCTGAATAATACATCTGATTATCTCAAGGAGGTTAGCAGTAACCTCAGGTCATCCCAGCTGATTACAAGAATTATTATTATCACAAATCATTGCTCTATAACAAGTATTACAAATATTCAGTTAAAGACGACAAAATCTCACATGGTTACAAATAGAAATCTAAGGCATTTTAGTGGCCAAGCTTTTTTTAAATGACATTTTCCAGCATACATCATGTTATACATCTGAAACCCCAGTTTAAATGGCACATAAAGACCCTTTGCCCAATCATTAACAAACATGCATCATTCAAAAAGCTTAGAATAACACAAATCCCTTGGTTTTCTCCTGAATTAGTGTTATTTAGGAAAGGTTCCAGTGTTATTTAAGGAAAGGAACAGAGTCTGGTCACTTGCCAGTGGGATCCATCCCACTGGTCATCATTTAGACAACTTAGAAATAAAGGCACAGCATCTGTGGGAAACACCCAAATCTAACTATTATTTAGAATTAATTACTAGCTCCTATTCTTACCCTGCAAATTTTTGAAAGCCAGTAAATTTAAACAAAAACAAAAGAACTATTTTCCTACCTACACATATTAAATATGGTGTGTTTGATTTCTGAACAGAATGAGGTTTGCCTAGCTTTAAATAAAAACTTTGTTGATGCTGGGAATTTATTTGAAAAGGTTTATACAGGGCTCCCTCTTATTAATAATGATTGTGTATGCACCATGAACCACATCTCTCAGTTTACCTTTCATTCCTTCTCTGTTAGTGATGTATTTAAAACATTACAAGCCATTGATACCAAGAGTTCAGGTGGAGAGGTTAAACTGGATCCTTTTTCTAAGAGTGTATGCTCCATTTATCAAATCATATATTTAATCTTTCTATCACAACAGGCATATTTCCGAGTGTTTGGAAGTCGGCCCATGTAACTCCATTTGTCATGATCCCTGCCAAGCCTGGTCTTTACTCCTGTCTCCAGTGTGTGATGTGGGTGTGTCCCCGTCTCTCTCTCTCAGTCTGCAAACCTGCTAGTCGTCCTAAATCAGTACACATGCCAGTCATCATGCCATCACCACCGTGACACTTACACCAGACAAAGGAGACAGCTCCCTTAGAGTCATTTCTTGTATCTGTGTCACGTGTGTTTTGCCACTACTCCACCCCTTCAGGTTACTAGCAGCTGGAGTCTATACACTCCAAGTAAATAGAAGTGAACATGAGCACAGATTATGAACGATTCTTTCGCCCCATAGTCACCAAAGTAAATATTGGACCCACTGACAGACAAACAAATCAGGAGAAAATGAAATTTGTTTTGTGGTCTGTCCCCGTCTCAGCAACACAATCTTGCGAGATCTAGCAACACTTGTTGGTGCTGAACCGCCTCTGGTTTCACTGCAGTGCTGCTGAGATTGCTTTCCAAATGGATACACAGAAATTTAAAAGGAGGTATTCATGTCTAGTGTTGTATCTAATGTTGTATTGTTTTGCTGTCCTTTTTATAGATCTGTCAGAAGTATTTGATATAGTTGATCATTCTTTACTCTTACAAAGGTTATGCAATATTGGTTTTGATAGAAAGGTTTGTGACTCGTTTCAGAATTATTTATCTGAGATACATCAGTGTGTGAAGTCGGGGAGTGTCTGGTCTGAGTTCTTAATGGTAACAAAAGGTGTTCCACAAGGTTCAGTTTGGGGTCCTGTCCTGTTCATTACTCTCATCACTGAGTGGCTGTCAAGTCCATTTTTATGCTGACGACACAATTGTGTATTGTATTGCTGATTCTGTACAACCAGCCATTGAGAACCTGCAACTTTTCTTTAATTTAATCCTCTAAACAAGATCTTCTTAATGATCTTAAACTGGTACATAATACAAATAAAACAAAATGCATGCTATTTTCTAGAGCCAGAGGTAATACAGAGATAATAGTATGCATATATTCACTGCAAATGGAATTACCATTGAGAGAGTTACTGAATTGAACTCGTCTCTAACTCGACATCATTGCACATGAGGGAAACCTAAATGGTTCCTCGAGGTTAAATAAAGTTTTGCCATGAAATGAAATGAAATGAAATAGTCGTATCGAGTTGTTTAAAAGCAGCCAAAATAATGGCTAATGATGACCAAGGATATGATGTAAGCCAGGATCGTCTTCCATGTCTGTTATGAATAGTATATGTCTCTTTTTTCTTTTCCGCTCTTCTCTTTTGTAATTTTGTTTTCTGTCTCTCGTTGCCTGGGGATAGTGTCAGCCTATTATTTTGTTCCTAATGTGAAGCCAACCGGTGGAGCAATCAGGTCACCTCACAAAAACACGTTTCTCCAAATTCAAGCAGAGAGCTCTCTCATATATGAACACGGCACTGTTTTAACCAGAATCTGCAACAGAGGACGCAGAGGTTTCCCAGCTCTTTTCACATATATTCATGGCTTTGTTTAAAAACCCATTATCCCAGTCGCTTGGGGTATTGTCAATGAAACATGGGAGAATATTCCTTTCCATCTTGACCTCCATTGCTCTCACCCCCCTTCTCCTCTTACAACACAAGCCCTCACAGGAAAATAATAAACAGATGAGTAGGATGGGAACAGCTCCCAGTGAGACTAGTCAGGCAAGCGGGCATCACTGCTCCGGTTCCCAGGCTGGAGGGAAGAAGGCAGGCCTCAGCTTGACTGTCCCAGTCACTGAACAGAACCAGAAAAACCTGACAGAAAGTCACCGTTACCTGTCACTCTCATCATCTCATACTTACTGTACACACCCCTATGCACAAGTCTGGACACACAAACCACAGAACTGTTATTGATTTTTTTGTTTTGTTTGTTTTTTAAATAAATGTTATAAAAATGCACCGGTAGGAGAGTAAATCAACTATTTCCACATAGGCTCATGCATAGCTTTCATCAAGGATTAGTTGTTCTCTCTTGTGTGATTTTGTGAAATGCACCTCCCTGTGGTTGGCTACTATAGCCGTTTGTGCTGGATTGCACTCACAGTTGGGTAATCTTGGAAAGAGGTGGATTCTCCCAGGCTTGTGGGCCCAGGCCCGTGCCAGAGTAATCTGCAGACCAACACCGACTATTAACTACTCAGTTTCACAGTTCACCCCCCCCCCCTCCACACACCCACATACTGAAACACACAGTCACTTGCACAATTCTTTCCACAGCAGACACACAGAACCACTAGAGAGCTCACAGTGGCTGTCTCTTTCTCTTTCTCTGTCTTTCTCCATCTCATACACTGAAGGCACAGAGAAAAATCCTGCACGCTGGCTCGACTTACAAAAAGGACTTTATTGCAGACAATGTTTCAGTATGGTCAGGATCTTCCTCAGGTCTGAGATAAATAAAATCTTAGTTGCAAGTCAAGAATTGAAAAGGAAAGCAGGATTTTTCTCTGTGTCTTCTCATGCTGTTTTGTTCCTATGCACCTGCCTCAAGACTAATTCCGTTACCACTGTGCAGAAGTATTTTCTTTTTCTCTCTCATACACACGCATCTCTGACACATCAGGGACTTACAACATCAAACAGCCTCAGCGTCAGCCTTATCATTCACAGCAGAGTGGAGAAACCCAGCCTCGCTCGGCACTCAAACACACAGACAAAAGTACTGGCTTTATTTCCCTCCGCTCTCTCATTCTCTCTCTGTATTCTGGCAAGGTCGGCTTTTGCAAATTAAACACAGATCTCCCATCAATGCTGGGTTGACAGCTCCTGCTACGTGCCAGCACTACTAAACGTCTGGAGGTCAGGGGATCCAGGAACACAGGATTATCCCCACTGACTCTCCAGAGCCAGACAAGTATTTCAGTTGGCGCTAACTGCAGATGTTTTTGTGTCACTTGGATCTAGCTTTTGGCCGGTGACAGAAAAACGCAGCAAATTATAGCAGGCCGATAATGTTTGCATTACAACCGGGTTGACATCAGATAAGAATTGAATGAATGAACCACAAAACGGTGTCCACACTTGTGTAGACACACGTGCGCACATTAACACAGAAACACACACACACACACCAGCACACATGCAAGAACACACACACACAGACATATACTGGTGTGTATGAGCCTCTGCAGTGTGTTCAGACACATACGAGTGGGTGCACTGACACCACGGCCAGACTGCAGTGACGAAATCAAGGGCGTCTGGACTTGAGCAGTGTGTGTGGTTTGTTTGTGTCTCCATAAGTCATTCTATTGTGTGGAAGCAGTCATAAGATAATTCCTTAGTCAGCCTGGTTTGTGGGAGTATCTGGCCACCCTCACAAAATTTAAAAATGCTGCTACAACTCGTTTACTTCTGCTTTTTCAAATTACTACTCAAGACAATACTTCAGGATGCTATCAACAAACCAAACAGGTTACTGATACAATTTATAACCTGATACTGTCTGTCTGCTTGTCTGTTCCCTGATTTTATAATTCTCTCTGTCTGTTTCGTGTGTGTGTGTGTGTGTGCACGTGTGTTTGTGCGACAGAGTGAACATGTGGAAACAGGACCGTGCATCATGTAATAATCACCTTATCAGACAATCAGGAGCCACTTCATCCACAGTGACCCAGAACAGAGCCCTAAAAAATATGAGCACGTTCACACACTCATACTCACACACACACACACACACACACACACACAC
The DNA here is from genome assembly GCF_902150065.1 of Myripristis murdjan. Taxonomy (NCBI): domain Eukaryota; kingdom Metazoa; phylum Chordata; class Actinopteri; order Holocentriformes; family Holocentridae; genus Myripristis; species Myripristis murdjan. The sequence goes on along the minus strand of NC_043987.1, from coordinate 21,259,162 downwards.
ACACACACACATACACACACAAACACACACAGAAAAAGAAATGCGCAGATGCCACAGCAGACTGGTTCCTGTGGCGGCTGTGGTGAGGGGGTGAGACAGGGAACTGGGTATGAAGAACAAGCCCTTGTATGGTGAAACGACACAGACCCTCATTCCTCCAGCCTTACAAAAGGCTATTTTGGGGGCATTTTGAACTCTCCCACGCAAGCACAACAATTTTGGGGTTAGTTCATTTATTTATCTTTTATGTTTTTCCGTCTAATGAAACCCAAGAGAGCGATGTGTGGAGTTGTTTTTGGCCCTTAAGTCAAAGAGCAAAAGAGGAGGAGTGTGTGTGTCTGTGTGTGCGTGTGTGTGTGTGTGTGTGTGTGTAAGGGTGTGTGTGGGTGTATGTGTGAGACTGTTGCCTGAACAGTCATTACATTTGTCACTTTTGAGCCTTGCCAAGAATCAGCACCGCTAGCGTGGCTTGACACCCTTATCTGCAGTCTATTGAAAAAGGTGTGTCTGTTCTGTAACTCAACTTTGCCTGTATCTCTCCCAGTGAAACTGAGTGTGTGACTGGAGAGTTGCATGTTTTTGGCACTGCTGGCTGTAATTTATGGTCATGCTCATGCATATGGACAGAGGAGGGAAATGGGAGAGAAGGCGTGGGAGAGACCCTGGGGGGAGAACCTTCCCTCTCACAGCCTCGCTGCAGAGGGCCAAGAGTAGGTTTGTAGCCCAGGTTTCTGTTGTTACACACACACATACTCGTAGACACAAACATATAGTGCAATATACATATACAATAATACTAATGTTTTATTTGTGTAGCACTTTTCATGACACTCAAAGATGCTTTACATTAATGACAAAATCCAAAAATAAGCAAGAATATTTGCAAGTAATGATTAACAATAATATGAAAATAAATAGCAATAAATAGAGGGAAAGGCTCTCTATAAAATAAATAACATGCAAGAAAACAACCCTAAAAGAGTAATATACATGAGTCAGGGCAAATCAACCATTTTTGAAAAGATCGTTTTGAGGGATTTTTTTGAAAGTGGCTGAGTAAAGGTGAATTAACAGCTTTTTCTCATGTCTGCTAACAAACCTCTTCAACTCTGCCGGTCCCATCGATGGCTTCATCGTTACAAATGCATGCTGTGTTGCTGAGCTTTGGTTGAACCCACAAGACTTTATTTTAAATTCTAGCGGAGATCCCAAGCTTTCCAAAGATACCAAATGTGTCCTGCTAAACTACAGGGGAATGTATATAAAATGATGCACCACTCATCTGGATACTTTGTTTGATGTAACACAACAGCTATAAAACAATAGCATCTTTGGTTTGAATATTTCACTCTGTAAATGCGATGTAGCTTAAATAAAGCATTGCAACCAGCAGATACAGAATATATATATGCACCATACATTATGGGAGAAAATTAAGCTACTTTGGGAGAAATTTCATTGAAAATCTTCTTCAAGGACCTAAACATGACTTACACCTTGCTGTATTGCTGGACTTGCTGCTGACTTTGTTTTTCCTGGTTTCTCAATAGAAACAGTGTGGTGACAACATATACCACTATAGCCTAGTGAGAGCCGCACTGACTGGTCTATTATTCTGTCAGACAAGGTTTCTTAACTCATCATGGCATATTTATTCTATCCCCATATAGTTTCTGCTAGCGCTGCTTTCAACAACATGTCAATTCTCTAACTTTCTTTTGCGAACTAAAATGCAAAGCAATTAAACAGCCCACATCAACACTCACTCGCTAAAAATAAAGTGCCAAGAGAGCTCTCAGATTTTTATCAACATAATTATCGGAGGCACAGTGGCCGTGTTCACCTCTTTTTATACCTCATCAGTCCTTTCTCTCTTCTGGCATCATATGTCATGCTGATACACGGCATGTTTTTGCAGCGTTGCGTTTATGACTTGAGGTAGGGGGATGAATGGGTCACCACGGGCCATTTGGACGGTGAGTTATGGAGCAAGACAAACTTTATTAAATATTTCTGTTGGAGTAAGACCCTCAAAGAGATGTGTGCTCTTTAAACAGGCAGCCAGATGAGACGAGGGGCTTTCAGCAGCAGTGGTGTGTGACAGGCAGGCGTGGGTGCTGGTGACAGCCTCCAACGGGACGGCTAAACAGAAAGGTCCTGCAAAGTGTTCACTTTCTCCACCCATACCTGATATATAGATATAGTTTGTGAAGGGGAAAAGACTTTTAAGTAGTTACTGGTAGCATTTTTTAAATCTTTTTGTTCTCAATCTGTTTACCCAGGGGAATGAGTCAAAATTGTCTATGGGTGTTTTTAAGTCACATTTTCAGCCTATTTAATCCCTTGTACTTTGAGTTTACTTTCTTTTAAAGTTCCTCTTACGTAGCTTCAAAGTTTTACCATATTGTTTGTCGGTCACACATGCATATACTGTGTATCTGCTGCAATGTGTGTCTGAAGTTACATCACATTGACATTGAGTGAAATATTTAGACCAAAGCGGCCATTGTTTTCCATCTGCACCATTACATCCAATTGAAAATATATAGATGTCTTGTGCATCATTTTACACATATTTCCCTTTAATTCAGCAGAACATTTTTGGCATCTTTGGAAACCTTGGGATTCCCACTAGAATTTAAAATAATGTTCTGTGGGTTTGAGCAAAGCTAGGCAGCGCAGGAATAACAAACCCACAGATGGGACTTGCAGGGTTAAAAATGTTAACATCTATATAAAGCAACAGAATCAGACATCTCAAGAAGACTCCAGCAAACACTGAGAGATTTGAAAAGTGTTGGGATTAGGAGAATGATACAGAATTGTTATGCTGACATGTTAAGACTACCAGGCAAAGCCTCACAGCTGCACATTGCCCTTGAAGTTGACCATGAAGTTATCCTCTACCCTTGCACTGTGGTGTCTACTAGGGATGCATAGCCTGCCTCCTGGCTTAAGGCAGTGTTTGTCTGCACTCCCTCGTCACATGAAAAATCACTTACCCACTTCTCTAGCCCCTGATGTGGGTCTACTATATTGCAACAGAGATAAAAGTGCAGTTGTAGTGTCCTGACTTTCTGATCTCAGCTTTATCAGGGAGGCCCTGTGAATGGGCCTGCATAGTTTCTCTGAAAGTGCAACAATAACACACCTACCATGCCTCATTCCCTCCCTCTCTCTGCTAGGATGAGTGTGAAGGAGAATCTGTCAGAGTATCTCACAGAGATCAAGTTCCCTGTCACACCATCATGAGGGGAAACATTTGAAAAAAAAAAAAAAAAAAAAAAACAGCTCCCCTAGCAAGATGGAGCATGCACTGCTGATGGATACATCCACAAATAGCAAGACGGCTGCCTGTAATGTACATGACAAGCCTACAAGTACGACTGCTCCCCAGAGTTAACTTTCACAATAAAAGTTATAGGCTGTTGACAAGCAGCCCTGCTAAAATGATTATTCTAACTTGATATTCCAAGCCAAACACACAAAACCCAGCTCCTTTCTCTCCTGTGGTGCCACACTGTTGCCCAAGTTCTCACCACCCTGGAAACTCTGACAGGAAGTGATTTCACTAAGTGGATCTATTTCATTCTGTGGTGGAGTCAAGCTCACACATCCTCAGGGAGCAGGCCTCTGACCCCTGGTGCAGTCAGCCAGGAGGCTCCTTCTCTCTCTCTCTCTCTCTCTCTCTCTCTCTCTCTCTCTCTCTCTCTCTCACTTTCTTCTCCTTCCCTTCCCAGTCTTCTTGTTCTCTTATTGAAAGCTCCAAATCAGTATGCATCTCATAGAGCAACATTGCTGGCTATTCTCAAAGTGTTGCTGCATTGTTCCTGGAGGCAAGTGACAGGTGAAATGTGCAACAGGACCGATTCTTTCACTGGAGAATTGAAGGTTCCCAGTGTTTAGGACCCCCATTAGGACTGTAAAAGAGCGTGTGTGTGGGAGGAGGGAAAGAGAGACAACTTATGGTTGCAATTTGAAGATGCTTTTTTTAGTCACTCTTAAATGTGGGAAGTCAAAGTCATTGAGCCCGAGGCGTCTGTGGGAAGGCAAGCTGGGGATCTGGGAGAGAGGGAAGTTTAGATCTCCTGGTGGAATTCACTCACTATCGGCCGAGAGAGGGGGGGTGGGCTTCTTGGTTTTATGGGGGCCATAGGTTTGTTGAAAGTCGAGAATGCTTATTTACATTAGATTGATTCATTCTGTCACAGTAAAGAGCATGAGGCATACAAAGTTAATCTCCAGGAAACGGAACATGCAGCCCACACCACATGCAGCTCTCTGTAATGTGGGAATCCAGAACCGCATGACGCTGTAAAAGCTGGAGAAAGGCCTGGAACAGAACCACAGATTATAGTTTAACCAGGGGGTAAAAGTTAAAAATTGGGAGATATTCGGTGTGATCTTGGTGCGTTTGTGTGTGAAAGAGACAGCGACAGAGAGAGAGAGAGAGACACAGAGAGAGAGAGAGAGACACAGAGAGACAGAGAGAGAGGGAGAAAGAAAAAGAGAGACGGAGAGAGGGCGAGAGAGCAAGCCCATGCATAAGCTTGTGATGGTGTAAAGTGCATCTCAGCCTCTCTCCCTGGTTCCCAGAGTCTGTGCCAGCTGGATGGTAACTGTGGAGTCTTTGCTACACAGCTGCCCTCCAAACTGATTAGAGAAGGCTGGCTCACTTCACCAGCAACCATTGTGTCCTTCTAGCCAATATGAAGCAGTAGAAAATGCGAAGGCCCAGGAAAAATAACTTTGCAGCTATTTGTCATTCGCTCTTGTACTTTGAGAATATCAAGCGCGGCCCGACAAACCGCCCTTGACATACTTGAGTGATTGCCATCTGCAAAGTTAGAATACCATGAGTTTGTAAATAGAGGGGATTAGTGTGAAAAATGATGCAGGGAGAATGAGTTTTGAACTGACAATTTCTTAAAAGCCAACATGAAAAGAATATAGCTGGCAGATGTGACAGTTGACCAATGACATTGCTGAAATATATCCGGCGCGCGCATGGCTCTTTGAAAAGTGTCTGAAATGCAATCTGACCATCTGCACAGAGGCCAGGGAAGCCTGTTTTGGCCAGAACACAGGCCAGTGAAAAATTGCATCAAATCGGCGTGCTAATTCACAGTAAATCCTCTTAAAAGACTTTGTTCCTTCCTGTCACTCACACACATACAGGGGTCGCGACCTCTGAAGTCTACGAATGCAGAAGTTATAAACACCAGAACGAAAATGTCACAGCTCAGCCACAAGCATCAAGCCACAGCTTTAGAAACAGGATACCCACAAAATGGACCTGCTGCAGGGGGAAAAAAAGCATAAGCCTGCGAGGTTTCATATTGTGCGGGGACCCTGAGTTGGACTGATGTACAGGTCAAGCAGGCTTTGTTGTAGGGAGCAAACCTGCGCACAACTGGGCGGCAGCAGGTGGCTAGCGGCTTGGGTTACCTAGAGCATGATTTCAAAGTGCAGTTGGGTGAAACTGTCATTTTCACCGCCAGACAATATTCAGGGATTGAACCGGGTGGAGCCATTGCAATGTAATCATATGTACTGCATAATAATGAATCACTGAGTGTGCCCATATTTAAGCTTTTTAGTACATTTAGTATTAATTTGAATTTTTCCCTATAAACTTTTACTGGTAACACTTTTTACCCCCTATCCCCAGTGAAGCATTTAAACAGTTAAAGGTGCACTATGTGAAACTGTGGGTAAGCTGAGATGAGGATTGCTTAGATTCACCTGACAAAAAACAGACGACTCAAATTTTCCGCTTATTCTATGTTGAATTGAGCTTAAACAGTCCTCTTTTTAATGCAATTTTACAAAGTGTACCTTAAACAAATGCTTTCGGTCACACTGTATGCAGAAAGCACATACAATGTGAGGACAGGATTAACATTTACAAACACTGTATTTTGAAGAGCATGCAAAACACTGCAAAAGCTGTGACTAAAAACAATTTTTTTTTATTTTTATATGTATTTAACGTAATGTTGTGTGCGTTTGTGTGCCTGTGTCAGAAAGCTGTTTACAAACAGTTTATAAATGCTTTGTGTTGGTGTGTGTGTGTGTGTGTGTGTGCGTGTCTGTGTATTAAATAAACTTCATGATTCACAGATCACATGTGTGATGCATAATCTGAACCTTTGTGTTTCACACTGATGCATCTCTGTGTGTTAGCGTTGCCACTATCAGCGTGTGCAGTTGGTTTGAGGTTGGATAATCAGATGCAGTGTTGCTCAGGTTGTCCTATCTGCGCTGCTACGGTCGAGTGCTCCTGTTCCTTCTGTGAGTTTCCATGCAGTCATGAGCCACGAGTGAGAAGGCGCGTCGGCCTCCTGCAGCACTGTGGGAAAGTGCAGCTCCTGCTTCCTCTGCTTATTTGGACCAATCTGGTTATAAATGGACATTCACAGGCAGGCAGCCCTGCGAGGCCAGCCCACAGCCCTCCAGTCACATCAGCCTCTTTTATATTCCCTATCTCAAGAGGCCAGAGCTCTGAGGGAGAGGTGCTGGGGGCCATGCATTTTTCCATTCAAGAGAGGACAAAAAACACTGGCATGTTTTGAGTGGATGTTTAACCCAAGATGTTTACAGTAGTAATTTAGATTGATTTGTCTTAAATATTTAGTCCCCACAGACCTTGTCTGATTTCTGAGTTATGTGTTTTTTTAGACTTCTCATCTCATTATGTGTTATCTCTCTCTCTCTCTGCATATGAGAGAGATAAAGGAAACAAGAAAGGAGGCTGTGATAAAAAGATAACGAACTAGAGCATCAGATGCAGCTTCGGATTTCTGTTTGGACACATGTGCTGGCTGCTGTACAGTCGCCCAGTCTCAAAATGCAGCTCCATAGACTGTTTTGAAACCAAGCAATCTTGTGCAAGCTGCATTCCTGGGACCAGTAGATCACCAAAGGCATATTCCATATCATTAGATTACAGGCCTGCCGAAGTCAGGGCACCCACAGTGGAGCTTCATTGTTATGTGTGGTGTTAGATCAGAGGCCAGTGGGTGGGGACAGAGTGGGTCCTGGCCTCTGTCGCTGGCTGGGGTTCAGATTGGACCCACAGCTGCACAGGCAGGGTCCTACAGAACCAGAGGACTGAGCTGAGCCCTGACAGGTGCTGCATTAAAACTGACCTCAAACCCCTCTCGTGGGCTTAGTGTTGATCCCCTCACGCATACGCCTGCGGAACGGCACTTTACTTGGCATGCTGTTAAACTCAAGGCCGATCTGTAGCCAAAGCCTAGGCCATGCTGCAAAAAAATCACCACCAATCTTAGCAATTCATTTCATCTCATAGTCAGTGTTGAAAATCTTTTTTTTTTCCTTAAACAATCTTAAAATGAGAAAAATCTTCCAGTGGGATGAGATAATCCCACTTATTTCCGATGCATTTTGACTCATTTCAGGATTTTTTTTTTGTTTGTTTGTTTTTGTTTTTGTGAACAAATATGAGTACAAATATGTTGAAACAAGGCAGAATAAAACATCAGCACACTAGTACCAAGAAAATGACACTGAATTCAAGAATTTTTTGAGAACAAGTCGATTAGTTTTGGAAACAAGTGGGATTATCTCATCCCACTGGTGGATTTTTTTTTACTATTAAGGTTTTAATGATAAATAGGACACTAAATGACTTGTTAAGACTTAAGGTTTTTGCAGTGCACCGCAGAATTAGCCCTTCAGGGACATTACAAGAGAGGGAAAGAAGATTCCACCGAAAGAGAGGAATGAAAGGCAGAGTGAAATATTGAGAAGGAAACTGAAGGATGACAGGATAAGCTTTGATCTGAGGATCATCCTCACTCCCTTTTACTTGTCTCATCATTTGGATGACTGGCACTACACCCCCCTTCATTATGATTTATTTCATTTAGTCATCCTATCTCCTCAAACCCACCTTTTTTTCTTCACTTATACTTTTTCTCTCAATTGCTGTCTCGTTCACTCCAGCTTTGACTTGAAAACAACAAAGCAAGAGTAAACCCTTGGAATCTTACAAAAAAAGGAAGAAAGTACAATCCCCTTGTCTTCTTTTGTAGTTTTTTTCCTGTGTGTTCCTAGAATCCCTCCATTAGACATAGTAGCAGCAGCTGTCACTGGCTCTATCTCTCTAGCCTGGCCCAGAAGAGCATTACACTTTTAATGAGTGATTAGTGTCAGATATCTGGCAGTTGCCGCCTGGGCCCCAACTGTGGGAAATAGTCATGCTGGTTGCACCTGATCTAGAGCTCAGTTTAGAGTTTCCTCCAGTCTTAAGAGGAACACTGGGATCTAAAACCTGACTTTGAACAACAGCACAACAAAGAGGAATTTCTTTAAGATAAGCACATTATTCTGACACTCCACTGCAGCCTCTCCAGCTTTCACAAGTTTCCCCAAGTCAATTACAGCCCAGAATGTCCACATCCCATGATCAATATGACAGTTTATCTGGCGCTATCTGTCAGATTAAAGGGGCATGCTGACAAGTATTGTGTGTGTGCTTATGTTGGGGTCACCTGAGGTCTTTAAGTACATTGAATAAAAAGCCTTATTGTGTCTATGCCAGGTTGAATTCTTCGGCCCCGTTCTACAAACTCATAGCTCTTGTTAATGCCCTGCAAAAATAAAATAACTGGAAAACAAAATAAATAAAATTATCGTAGTGTAATATCAGCTCAGTCTGTTGATAATGAGGAACATGGAATGGAACAATCCATACAATCTTGACTTTGTTATGCTTTTTTTTTTTTTTTTTTTTTCAACAAAACAAGTCTGGCAAGTCATCAACAATTTGACCAACATTTTTCAAAATTTGTCTGTTTCCTGTAAAACTTTAGATCAAACACACACACGCACACCAAAAAAAAAAAAAACAGTTCAAAGATTATTGTCTAAAAACACAATGGTAACAATAATCTGGTTCCACTTATCTACATTAGCAAATTTATTGGATTTGGCTTTCTCTGGCTGCTTTGCATATTTCACAAGGATTTGTGAATTCAGCCTCTCCCCAGCAGCAGGCCCACTCAGCCAGGCAGTGATGAGGACCATGTGGACAGGCTCTAGGGAGACATTTCTACCTAATCACCTGTATGATGGTTGGACAGCACCATCATGGGAATGTTTGGAGTGGAGGTGGATCTCGCAAACAAACAGAAACCGAGCAATGAAGTAATGTGCATGCAGGAGGATGCACTGAGTTCTTCATTTTACCCTCTTTCTCTCTCTCTCTCTCTCTCTCTGTCTCTCTGTCTCTCCCTCTCTCTCTTACAATCTCAATCCACTGGCACCACAGCATATGAATGATACCCCTCACCACAGCTAAGAGCAGTGGGTAGATGGCAGTCTGTGTGACGGCTGTGGTGTCCTCTCTTAGACAAAGGGAACTTGGCAGGCTGCTGGGCTGCGGCTGGATCAAACAGGCCTTGTTTATTGGACCTCTCCCTTTTTGCTCCGCTCTCATCACAGAGCTCTATGTGAGAGTGCAGTCTGAAGTGTCTGAGAGAGAGCTGCTCACTCCTCGAAGACGGGAACCGCTCAGACCACACACAGGGGCCTTCAACTGCCACAAAGAAGGACCACAGCATAGGCCTGCACACACACCGCATATGGTCCCGTTCCTCCATTGTCTGGCTGTCTTTATGACTTCTTCTTCTTCTTCTTCTTCTTCAAGTCTCTCGGTTTGTGTCTGTATTGCTTTAAATCTACCTCGACAAAGAGTTTCCTTTTTCTCACTCTTGACCTTTTCTTTGTTTTTACTCCACCCTTATCTTACAGTCTTGATTTTTTTTTCCCTCTCTCAGTCTGACTAACTCCATGCTTTTCTCCCTCTCTCTGTCCTCACTCACTGGAGAACAATGGTCCGCTCCTGTTCGCTTCACTGTCTGTTTTTTCCCATGGTGCTCCCGCTGGAATGTGGGGTTGTTAAAGGTGATATATATTTGCAATTGGGCAAGAGGAGACGGCCTTCATTAGAGCTTGATACACATGGAGAGGAAAGGCAGGGGCTGAACACCGGTTCCCAGAGGTGTTATTCAACAGCCTTCACTCCGGATGACATCTGAGATGCTTACAGTCCTAACTCGCCCAGTGGTAAATTTTACACCGACATGACAGCAACAGGTAGTGGGTTTTGTGCCTCAATGTGTCTAAGACAACACGTTGGTGTTTTTAGAGAGTGAGAGTGAAATGTGGGAAAGATTATGATCAGCTGGATAAGGCTGATAGGAGGATGTTGACGGAAGATCAGGTATAGACAAGTTGCTGTCTTATCATCATATCTGCCTTTCGGTTCCCAGAGGCCCATAGGCAGTCAAGGCAGATGGATGTGCACTTATATAAGTTTGGAGATTTAAGTCATGACTAGAGGGATTAACGCGAGGGATACTCCAAGAGGTGAGGGCGTCTTTCCCATCAGAGCCCCCTTCCCACTAAATGTTATGTGCACTTGACTGACAGAAAGTTCTTATTCTCCCACATCCTCCTATCTCTGCCCTTGATTCCCACGCTAAGTACCAGGGCTGATGGGAAAATTCCTAAACACAGGGACACTCTAAGGTTCCAGGATTCTTGTGGTGTGTACAAATCTGTCACACAGTCTGAAAAAGAGGCAGAAAATGACACACTGCAAAAAAAAAATGTATATTTTCTCATATTTGGATGATTATACTTAGTTTTCTTCTATAAACGAGCAAAAAAATTCCTCCAGTGTCAGTATTTTGAAATCGAGTAGAAATGCCCAGGCTTTTCCACTAAAACGGCGTCTGATCCAAGTGTTATTCTCTTAAAACATGTTGATTCTAGCAACACCTAGAATTTCCTCATGCAAAACATAAGTGTTTCAAAATCATGGTATTCATTTTTTTTGAAAATAAGGGGAAAAAATCTGCTGGAAGGATGAGATAATCCCACTTGTTCCAATGTAATTTCACTTTTTTCAGGAGTTTTTCAGGGAACAAGTGTAAACATGGTGAAATAAGGCAGTTTTCCCAGTGGTATGAGATAATTCCATTTATTTCCAATGCATTTTACTATATTTATATTGTATAGATATGTTCCGACAAGGCAATAAGAGGCAAATAAGAGGGATTAGCAGATTTTTTTCACTTGATTTTTTTCTGTTTGTTTCTGTTTTTTGTTTTTGTTTTTTTTTCACTTTTTTTTTGATTATGTGACTAAATGACTTGTTAAAATGAAGATTTTTTGCAGTGCAGTTAAAATAATGCAGTGTAAATTTGTGTCATATCTATCAAATAAACTACCTAAATAAAAAAAAAAAAACAATTTGTATCAGAAACAATACATTATCTCATTATATTTTAAATTAAGATTTTAAGGTTGAATGTTGGATTCCTTTTTTTTTTCTTTGCAGAATAGAATAGAGAATAGAATAGAATGCCTTTATTGTCACTATACACATGTACAATGAGATTAATAGTGAGCATTTGTTGGCGTGACCTTGCTGCTGTTCATATTATGGTGAACTTATAACATGGGTAGGAAAAGAGGAAGTTCTCACACAGGAAAACGGTTTTCATCCACGCTCAACCAAGGCCACTGAGCGCTCTTATCTCTCCCTCATCGATCCCAAATGTGGAGAGCAGCTTTTCCCACACAGAGTCCCCTCACCCAGGAGCATAAACAAACACACACTGCCCGCCATCTGCGTGTGGAGCAGCCGGCCTCAGATGGGACACGCTGCCCAGAGCTGTGAGCTCTGACGCTGAAACATCAGAACAGCTGGAACCGCTGCATCAGGGGCGACCACACTGGTGGGTAGCGTTCCCTGTGTGGTGTTGGCTGTGATTTCTGACTTCTAAGATGTTTGGCCAGGAAAGAGAAAGTCTCATCAGGGTATAAGAGAAGCAGGGAGGATTTAGGGAGCTGGTACACACTGAGTTGTGGAACACAGTCAGGATTGTTGAGGCGAGGTGGTGCTGGGTGCCAGGCTGAGTCACTTAGGGTCATAAAGCCGGCCATTGGTCCACACAGAGCATGTGTTTCTTTCATCAGGAGGATTGTATGCCCTGGATGCCTGTTTGGATTGAAGTGGCCAGTCACTTTAAGAGCTCTCCCTGCTTTAAACAAGCCAGCCTTCAGAGAAAAGTGCCCATCAGAGGTGAGGTGCAAAAGGTTTTACCCTTGTTAAAGCAAGAGCATAGCTCTTGTATGAGCACCACATGTCTGCAGAGAAAATACAACATCCAAATAAGTCAAAATCCAGAGGGCGTAAAAGTGGAACCCCCACCTGTTCAAAAGTTTCGTTCAACCCAGTCAAGGTCACACCGATCCCCTCCATGTATGCCTTCAATTAAAATCTGACTGCTTTTGGTTTGATTAAGGCTCATACATGACAGAACCATTTTCCCAAATGTTTCACTGCAATGGAAACAAATCTTTTGTCATTCTTTTTTTTTTTTTTTGCATCGTAGAGTAGAAGCCAGAGGTCTGTGATATCTCATCTCAAACAGTCACTCACTATCAACCTCTAAATTCAGCTACCCACTCAGTGCTCCTTAGTCCAAGACATGACTTGATGGAAAATATATTTTGAGGGGGCTGTGCTAAAAAGGAAATCCAGGCATTAGTCATTCGGCCCATTCACTGCTGTCAGAAAAGGGACTTTCTGACTTCAAGTAAATGGAACACTTTATGGAGACTTGCCACCCTTCAGTTCCCTTTGATGTCTCCTTCTCCAGTGTCAGATCTGATCACTATTTACACAGTACCCTGCATTCATTCATTTAGTCTTGATTTCAGCAACCGCAAGGGTGGGCAGTACATTCTTGTGGTGTGTGAAATGTGGTTTGTGTTTTGGGGGAATTGCAAGGGATCTGTAGATCCAGCTCAGGGTTTCTATACAGCATTCTTTTCCTCCTGCTGAGTCTGTACTGTAAGTCTCACTGTCTTGTTCAGGTCACATTGTGGCTGGATCCATTCTACAGAGGGAAGCATTAAAGTTGAGGGCAAAACCAGCACGCTCTGAGGAATAAGATCTTAACCACAGAGTCAGGTTTCAGAGGGACTTCAAACAGTCTGAGCCTGGAGGCCAGCTTGTGTAAAACCACAGACCCCATGCAAAGCACAGAAATTCCCTAATATATGAGGGCGTGGGCTACCCACTTCCATCTTTGCGACCCCCTCACTCCTGTGCCTCAAGTCCCACTGTGATTGCGCTGACCCTCTTCCTGCTTGTGCCCCCAAGGCTTATCTTATTGTAGAAATGCGGGGCTTCAGTGCTTCCTCCTATGTTTGTCCAACAGGAGCCGGGAGAGAGCGAGGAATTGGAACAAGCTGTCGAAACAGCACTTCCATGGGAGACCCCCAAGATCTTATGGCCTTTCTCATACATGTGTTGGGAAATCCAGCTCTGAAGCCCAGTGCTAAGCAGGAAGTAGTTCCATAATCTGTGTCCCATAAGTTTAAAAAAGCTGTGCACCAAGGGACAATGCTGACCTGCATAGACCAGGACTCGATGATATGACTGATGATGGTTAAGTGGGTATTGCGTCTGCTGCATTAATCACATCTGACAAGACTTTACGAAGTTATGTGTTGTGTCAGTGACAGAATACATTCTGTTCTTTGTGCAAAGGTGGTAACAGTAGTGGAGCAGCTATGTGGTTATGTGTGTTTGCTGTGAGTGTGTGTGTGTGTGTGTGTGTGTGTGTGTGTGTGTGTGTGTGTGTGTGTGTGTGTGTGTGTGTGTTGGGGGGTGGGGGGTGGGGGGTGCAAGTGTGAAGGAGAAGAGAGAAAGGAGATAAATCAATCATCAACCACTTGCCCGAATCACATGGCGATTCCCAGTAATTAAGTCCCATAACGGAGCCAATAGTGTAATTAGAGGTTAGTATAGAGAAGAGTGCGGACCACATCTGGGATCCCCAGGCTCTCCTTGTCTCAACATGTTCACCAGAGTGTGAGAACCTCATCCCATAAGCACACCTAAACACACACGGCTGCTTCAGCTACAGCATTACACCGGGCTCTACATGATAAGCCTGCTATCAAATGATGTGATTTGATGAAACACTTCAGCTTGAACCCGGTTCACTCATGCATTTGCCAGCAAGCATTTCATTAGCGCTAAAAAAAATAGGTTGTTTACTCAGGCTTGGCTATATCGGGAGTAAGCCACGGCACTGTGAGAAGCCTCCAGGACTCCGGATCCCATGACACGCAGCACAATCATCACTCTCCGCTATGAGTAAAGCAACATAAATGAATAGAGCAACAGGTGAATCTGGGTCTGTTTTTCCCCTCTGAGCAGCAGGTGCCTTCCTCAGTCTAAACAATCCAGCAGGGGCCTTCAGTTTGCAGTGTGGGAATCACAGTGAAGGGCCCAGCACACAGGAGACCTCCACAGCCCCCCGGAGGCTGCTGAGACTCTCCAGATCTATTCTGACTTAGTTATCAGTAGTGTGCAGGGTGTAGAGGGGCATCTCTGCTATAAAGGACCATCCGTAAAATAGCTACTCTCTTTTTACTGCTGCAGCCTGCAATGACTATCTCCTATCCTGTAATCTAACCTCTGGCCTTACCCTCCACAGGTGTTCTGTTATGGAAGGGACTGTCAGAATCTAGGAAAGTGCGTTAGGGGGTATTAGTGCTCCTCACAGACTCCATATATGCTCTGCGCATACCCCACCCCTAACCTCATTGCGCAGCTTTGATGGTTGAGGGTTTGCATGGCCTGACAGCTGCTCCCAAATTAGAGAGTAGGAAAGGACACGACAGGGCCCAGGAATGCCTGGATTGTCTTCCTCTTCCGCAAAGCCCTGGGAAGATGGCTGGAGAAAAGTGGAAGGTTTGTTAGCATGCTGGATAATGCTGGATAATCTGGTGTGTCTTAAATATGCATCATACATTCCTGATCTAATATTCTAAAGATTCCTTGGGAATTGCCAGCTGGTTTGCACAGTTCGAAAGGGGGTGGGGGGGTTACTGTGCAATGCAGGAGACACCAATTTGAATATTATTCTAAATGAACACAGCGCTGTATGTAAGTGCAACAAAGGGAGATTAATTGAATATGTCAGGTATTTGTGACAGACTGATGGCATGCGCTGCTGTGAGTGCTATGAGAGGTTATAGTGTGTGCCGTGAGCTCAGCGGTCAGGCTGTCCCGAGGTGAGACCTACTATGTCCTGCATTATCGCACTTCCTTCATTAGTTGCCGAGGAGACAGTGACCAGGTCACTGGGGTCAGCGGGGCCAGAGGCATGGTTGTAAAATCAGACAGACAATAAAGTCAGCCTCAATAACGGCGTAGTGGCCATTCAGGAGAGATTAGCACTACACAGCCTTCAGGGATCCACCCAGGAACACGACCTTTACCTAAAGCCACAGGACACCAGGCAAACACTTGGTAAGATAAGCAAAGAGGGAGGGGCACCTCAGGGTTTTCAGACACAAAATCTGTTTGTGATATGGAAGTGAAGGCCTCACATGGGGAGAGCGAACACGATAGCAAGGCCGTGAGATAGCAAAGGATTGATGAAGCAGGGGTGTGAGAGCGAGTGGGACACTAAACGAAGGAAGCAAGATTAAAAGGAGAGGCCTGAGTAGTGATGGCGGGACAGCTGTTTGAACAAGATGGAGGGTAAGAAGGGGGGAGGGAGGAAGGAGAGAGGGCTGTGTGGAAGGGATGAAAGGTTCATGGCCAGTGAATGCAATCTTCCAGATAGCAAGCATGGGGGTGGAGCCGTCATGCTGATTTTCTCCCCCCCCCCCTCGCCACAGACCGGTTTGTTGTTTTTCTTCAATATATTTTAATAAAAGTGGAATTACTGCATGCCCCCCTCTCTCCCCTGCCCCTGGGTGGTGTGGTGTGGAATGTCTGCTGCTGTCAGCCACCCGTTCTTCCACCCGCTCCACCCCACTACCAAGGCTTTCAGAAGAAGGCTGCTTCTAGCTTGTACACTTGACCCATGTGACCCAGATATGTGGAGGAAAATAATTCATCAGAGCTAACTGGACTTACCATTCCCACGGTCCATGGATCTTCATTTCATCTAAACGGAAAAGCGATGAGATGCAGTTGCAATTAGCTCTTGATGCTCTGCACTCTGCTCTTTCTTTACTAATTTATTCATTTTTACTTGTACCATTTTTTAAAAGTTTTTTTTTTATATTCATTGTATATGTTTTAGTTTATGTTTGCAAAGTCCTTAAACTATTATTAAACTGCTGGTGTTGTCTGTATGCATGAATGTTGGGGCAAACATACACAGTACAAATGCTTATTGCATATGATGGTAATGGTAATAAAGAATCCTTGAATCTTGAATCTTAAAACATAAACTTTTTTTTTTTTAACTTTGGAGACAAGTTGAGGAAGCCTTGTCACAGCATATAATCTGATGGAGTAATTTATGCTTGAGTGTGCATTAGTATTCTCTTTTAGAATGAGTCTGGAGACAGAGAGGTTAAAAACCCTTAAAAAATTTCCTTTTTTAAAGCAGGTTAGTAAGCCCTCAGGCACAGAGCACTTGAGCCATATCGACCTGCAGCCACTTCCTCTTGTCCCACCCCTCCTAATTCCATTACTGCCTTCCTTATCACTCAAGTGTGCCTGTAGGCCAGCCGCAGCCTGAGGCTGGAATGTGATGTGCACCTTTGAATCATCACCCAGAAAGCCTGCCATTTCCCAAATTCACCCCTTTTCTCGACTTGATCTTTGCTTTTGCTCCCTGGGCCGACCATAGAACATCTTTTGACATTTTATAATGCAGTGGAACAACTGGCATATTTGCTGTGTGCTAATATCCAACTGGATTTAGTCCTGTTCCTGCCTCCTACAACCCATCCAGCCTGATGAAGAGGAGGAGGAAGACAGTCGTAATAACCACACATGTAATCTTTCACCGCTTCGCTTGGCTTGGACAAAAGAGCCGGGGGCCTCCGTGACAGATTTTGTGATCACAGACAGCTTGGCCGACAGAACAAACAGGCCTGTTGATTTTGGCAGAGGGACAGCCTCATATTGGACAGCCTTGGCAAGATTCACCCCAGTTGCTCTCGCATGGCCGCTGCCTACCTACAAAGCCATGATATCACAAAAAACATACACCGAAAATATAAGTCGATGTGTGGAGCTGGCATAAAAAAGCAGCAAAGAACATATCCCGTACCTGACTCCCTTCCACCTTGGCAGAATGAAACTGCTCCCGGTGACGTCTCTGCTCTAGGTTTCTATGTGTGCGTCTGTGTGTGTACTTGTGTGGTGTATGTGTTTGTGTAGGTGGTTGAGGGGTAGGCAGATACAGGAGAATTATCCCATTCTTGGTCGTTGTAGTTGTAATTATACCTCAGTGGCGCACTAGCATTGTTCCTGACTGGCTTGTTGTTTTGATTGCATGCTTGGCAGGTTTAGTGTTTTTTTCCCTGTTCTTTTCTTAAGGAAGATCCTGGCTCAGGAGGGCTCTGCTGGGACAGGTAGAGGCACAGGTGGGGCTGTGGGTGCAGCCTCTCTCTCTGTGGAGGTGTGGGAACCACTCAGCCGCCACTAGTGCATGAGTAACAAGACCCCTGAGGGAGTGTGTGGCGTAATCTCCTGTGACGCTCAAATCCTCTCTTTCTCTCACTCAGAGGAACACACACGTTCATTCTGATGACTAAGTACACTCGCATTTATTTCAATCAGTATGCATTTGCAAACAGCAATTTTCAAATTAAAGCACACTCTGAAATCTAACACATACAGACATATTTGTATTGTAAATACACTTAAAGCCAGGTAAAAAAAAAAAAAAAATACCTGGGCCTGATTCGTTTGTTGGTCCCAAGCAATTTGCCAAATTGAAATTTGCCAAAGCATCTTGCATACCAAATTTCATGATTAAAATTTCCATCTAGACAAACTGCCAAAATTATAAGCATATTCTGAATTTAGTACAGGTGCAAATGTGTGCTAGTAATAATTCACTTCTAACTATCAATCCAAAAAAGTGGTTTCATCTAAGAAGACAGTGTAAAAACATGTTTTACCAGGTGTAATATTTTTCAAAAGCACATGATCACACCAGTTTTAAACTAGAGTCACTTGGCTCAAGAAAACCATTGAGACAACTTTATTTGTACAAGAAAGTGATATGATCTCTTTCCATAGATATTTTCCCCACTTATTTCATGGAAAAAATAACAATAATAAAAGAGTATGAATGTTGACACTTTAACAAAAAGTCTTGGCTAGCTGTAAGACATTTAATCCATTAATTTACAAGACAACAAATGAAGCACTGATCTTTGTCATGTCCTCATCTTGTCCTGAACATAAGATTGAATGAGTGTAATATTTTTATGTTCCATGTGGATGAAAAGGGATGAGATATGAAAGAATATGGCAATCTATTTAAGTAAAGGGGGTCATTAAGCCTTGTTTTCATCCTATACGATTACAATGTGATCTTCAGCTGTGGGAAGGGAATTGAAATATGGCATCAAAACAAGTAAAACTCAACCACCCACTAAGAGCAAAATTACATAATTGCTAGCCAAGGGCCTGGGCAAAAATGGAATGCTTCCCTAAATGAATAACATTTGCTAAACCAAGTGCTCCAGATAACTACATACAAACACTTTCACACATATTCACCCATGCATACTGTGCGTAAATGAAAGGCATTAACTGTGATGTGTAACGTAGCCATCTCTGTGAAGGAACGCAAAGCAATGACAATAGATGGCTGTGCTAATACAGATTTTATAGTGCTGTGTTGGTGGGGCTGTTGGGGGCAGTGGGCTGGCAGCTGTTGCTGCTGTGCGGGGGCCCACAGGTCTCAGCCTACCCCTAATGGCCAGACCAGCTGTCGGAGTTCTGTCTGTAGGGGCGCGGGGCTGCAGGAGGCGGGGAGGGCATGAGAACTTCCACCCCCCTGTCCTGGGGGGCGGGTCCCCGCCTTGTCTGCCCTCCTCTGAAAGGAGGTGATTGATGGCGCAGGGTTGACACCATGCTTCCACAACAATTGACTCAGGAGGGACAGAGGATGAACAGGGAGCTCAGGACCCCTCCACGTCTTTCTCCTCTGGTTTTCAGAGGCAAATGTGGGATCAATCGCAGTTGTAATTCAGTCATTTTTCTCAATATGTCTTTTTTACTGACATTTTTAGTGGAGCATATGCCACTCAAAACACTTTCCAAAGCACCCCCTTGCAATAATTTTCCAAACATTTTTATTCTCATATTATTTGCCAGATTATACGGATTTGGACATGGTTTTGTCAAATGGCTTAAATGACCCTCCACCTCTCCTTCAGATAAGCTCTCTTGTTGTGGCAGGCCTTCAGTGCCCTCTCCCTCACACCAGTTCAATTAATCCTGACAGCAGACTGCAGAAGTGTGGAGATCCACGGTGCCTCCGGGGAGGACAGCACCCCAGCTTTAAGCGTGTGTTTTGGGTCATTCGTGGGCATCAGCCGAGAGCCTCGGCACCGCGGCCTGCTAACACAGACCTGACCTTTTGCACTAAACCCCAGGATACTCACTACGTCCCTTTCAGCAAGTCGCCAGCACCTCCGTCCTCCTTCAAGATTTACTGCCCCATGGAGGGAGAGAGGAGGTGGAGGGGAGGGGAGAGAGCAGGGGGAAGAGGGGGCACTGTCCGGCAGCTGTTCACAGTGGTCTTAAGTAGCTATTTCACACGGAAACAGAGCCATAGCATTTTGAATTCCTCCAGCTGGCCAGTCTCCAGCTCTGTCTGATATACATTCCTGCACAGAGATGTCTATTGCACTCACTGCCCTCGATTCTTACTGCTCCGTTGTTGCAAATGGGTCTCTGAGATGTCCAGTGTCCCCTCTGTAGATTTATGTCTCAAGCGGAAAGGACTATAATTCTTCTTCTTCATGAGTGACAGTGATCCTGATCCCCATGTGGCCAATATTCAGTCCTGTGCATCACATAGGTTCCATATACAATGCACTGCTATCTCCAGGGGCAGGTGATTTAGGAGACAGCAGAGAGGTTGTAGTTAAAAAGGGTTGAGAAAATAAAAGAAAATATTTAAATCCTAACAGCAAGGAAATCTTTGTTCCTCTCAGTTCACTCTCCGTCTCTCAGAAAAAAGGCATGTGTACACATACAGGACTTAATAGCCATTTAGAGAGTTTGTGTGAAAGTTAAACACTTTTTCCCACAATCCGAGGAAAGATCCATCATTCACATGTGTTTACTTTAGGCAAAAAGCCTTAGTCTCCATCTCACTACGTGCGCCCGCGTGTGTGTGTGAGTGTGTGTGAGTGTGTGTGTGTGAGAGAGTGGGTGGGGAAGTGAGAGCCAGGGTGAAAGAGGATACAGAAAGTATGAGTAATGTCAACGATGCAGACTCCAGGACTAACCTTTGTTCTTCCAGGAGTGCAGCAAAACAAATTCATTACTTCATTTTTCAATGGGCGAACCAGTGTGAGAAAACTCGGATTGACAGAAGTGTGTGATATGGTTCATTCAAAACTTTTTGTACAGTTTAAAAACCTCGGAGAAGGGTGGAATGATTTTATTCAACAACAATAACAGCAACAGAGACTGATTTAAATACAAACCTATTTTTATCAAATGATGGCAGCCAATTAACATCCAAAATATAAAGAGAAACAAAAACCATATAAGAGCAGACACCGTAAGTATTTTTTTCAGTGTTCCCCAGATGTATTTCAACAAAATATTGAAGGAAAAATGAAAATGAAATGTGAGCTAAATAAACATCAGAGGACAGAATCCTGGGAAAAGCAGAGGTGTTCCTTTCTGATTGAAGATCCCAGCTTCCCACAACAGGACAGAAACGGGGGTGGATATCTTATCGTCCTGGGATACGCTGAGTGTGTGTCTGTTGAGCATGTGTGTGTGCATGTGTGTCTGCTTGTACCTGTGTCACAGACAGGGACTATCTCTTCACAGCTCAGTGGCCCACCACACTTCAAGCTGAAGCGTTCACCCGCCAAGCCCTGATGATAAAGAGATCATAAGATTATGAAGCAGCGATAAAGAAGACAAAAAAGGCCGCAAACCTGAATGCTGCGCAGTGATTGGCCTTGACGTCTGTCTGTAGGGGGTCTCAGCTGCTGATTGGCCGTGACGGGTTTTTTAGAGGGGCTTCTAATCCTCTCCACACTCTCCGTGGGTGCTCTTAGGGCTTTTCCCACATAAATCAGTCTGGCCCGGGTGGTAAAGTCATCACGTCCACTGTGTCCACACACACTGCCTGTTAGTCCCCCAGTTTCATGGAGCATGCTAGTTCTGAAAGGCCGCCAAGCATGAAAGGAGAGCACTGGCGGACCACATTGCATGCTGCTCTTACAGGGAGCTTTGTTTGACAGTGCATTGTCCTTCTACCCCATGAAAGAAAACAAAAAACACTGTAAGCCAGATATGAAAGATTCTGCAAAATTACATTACCTACTAAGAGCAGTTGCACCACAGCCTCTGTTGTAGTCTTTGGTGGTGTGAAATCAACCCCAAAAGAGTCGACTACTCAACTCTTTAACTCTCAAGAGACGTTGTTGACTCTTGAGAACCAGCGATTCGAAGATTCGAGGCGAGGTGGAGTGTACTTTGGCGATTGTTTCAGTTGACAGGCACGTCATGCTATTTATTGTATATCTAGCACTGCACAAATACCCATTTTCCAGTGACAAAGAATCAGTTCTGGTCTGGTTCATGCACAAAATTTTGAACAGTTCTTTTCATTTCCACCAAATATGAACTGGTTCCCAAACAGAAAGGCTGGTTCTCAGTTGGAGCCAGGAAATAGTAGTTCTAAAGTGGGTACCAAGTGGGTGTGAATCATTCTTCAAGGAAAGATGAAGACGATTACCAAGTAAACTTTGTGGTCTGGTTAAAAATAGTAATTAAAATGTTTTTGCCACCACTAAACAGACATTTCCACATGCTTGTATACACATCTGCAAGCAAAAACATAACATAAAAAACAAACAAAAATAGAACAAAATAATTTAGTTATTTCGTTCATAATTCTCAATCTGAATCCTATCAGCCTGATTGAATGGTTCCACTCCAAAAACTGGTCAAAATGCAGGCCAAGCCAGTTCCTTAGTTTGCACCTTGGATACAAGAATCATGAACCGAACCAGTTCAAGAACCAGAACTTTTTTGGTGGAAATGGCATTCGGGAAATGATATGATTCCACAGATAAGCAGGGTGGCAAAGCAGCCCTCTAAGTTAGACTAAGGCCCTGTTCAAACCTGGTATTAAATGTGTCTTTGGTGATCCAAACACAAGTGGACAGCTCTCGATCCGTCCATTCACACCTGGCATTAAAGTATTAAAGTATTAAAGTCTCCAAGTGCATCTCACCTGCCCACTTGTGATGGGATCCCACTTTCTCACTCTACATGCAAGTAAACACGTATCATTTCACAGAGAGAGAGAGAGAGAGAGAGAGAGAGAGAGAGAGAGAGAGAGAGCATAAAATGACATTCTTACTTTGCTAGCCCTCCTTCCATGCAAAAATTAAATGAATTTTAAGAACAACTGCCACCTCCAATTTTTATATGGAAGAAAAACCCTGCATATTGTCGATATATATTGTAGAGACCCCCAAAATTTCTTGCATCATGTTTTTAGGGGACCTCATGTCTCATTAAGGGGAGCTGAGCTCCTCCTGGCTCTCCTGTAGTTCCCACCCTGCAGGTAGACAGTTTGTGTTTTTATTCATTAACCAGCTGCTTTATAGATGACCTGCACTTCAGCTTGCTTTTGATCCATCAGCTGACAGTTCAGCTGCACTGGGCAGAGTCAGGTAAGATATTTTCTCTTTTGGAAAAGTGACAGTCTGGGGGTGTTGGGCTGGACAAGACAGAGGACGTTAGGTTAGTAGGCTGTCCTTCAGTGCATCCTGAGACACGTCTGTGTACGCCTCTGCTGCGATGCGAACAAAAACATCTCAGGCCACCTCCGAACACTGACTGAAACTGTTGTGGGCGTGAATAGCCTAATAATAGCTGCAATAGTTGCAGCTAACACTATATCATTCATTGCACTTCAGAACAATTTTGCACTGTAAACTCAAAATGAAATGTCATTTCAAGAGTATCTAACTTCCATTTGGTGAAATATTTCCGAGTGAAACAGGGTATACAGGAGGTACATAAAGTTGGGAGGAATTTGATTTAAACATTGAAAAGTGGGCATGAATCTCTGAGCCGCTAAAAGTAGAAGATTGCCTGATGGGTGGATATCATGACGTTATTGGTTGAACTTGGTTGCCTACATGAACACACATCATGTTTTGTTTTACAAGAAGAAAAAATGATATAAGAAATGATATAAGATATAAGAAACTCCAGACAGAAGTCCAGAGTTTAACATCACCAGTAGTCTGTCATTACTCTTCTACACAGATGCAACTTGCTAGAGAAATCTTGGTCAGTGTTTCTGTTATGTTGGCCTTAGTGACCCCTGCAGTGTATTAACACACTCTCCTGCTGTGTGAGTGCGAAGGGGGGCAGGGTTAAGAAGGACAGTGATAGCATGGGTATGCCGTTTTACTTCTTACCCATGGGTGGTCTGCACTCACGGGCCAGCTTTCACTCTTGACTCTGCAAACGTACGGTATTATTCAGATGTACTGTCGGATGAAAGCAAAGCCTTTCTGTCAGCAGGACTGAATAACAATAGTGCATGTTTGTCAAAGGTATAACTTTTTAAATAGCAAAAATTGCTGTGCAGTTGGTGCAGCTGGGTATACAAAAGCAGAGAGCTGGTGTTGGTTACTGGATTAAATGTGTATCCTAATATACTGTATACATCTATAAACACACACATTGCTGACCATTGTTCAAATAAAGGTTCAAAGGGAGATCTGAGGGAGTGTCACTCTTCCCAACAGTGAGCAGAGTTATAAATCCTGCCTGCTGTCACCTTCTTGTTTGTCTGATTTGAGATTCCCCCTGAGTCCCGTGCGAGAACTCTGTCACCAGGCCTTCCACTCTCACACTTCCTCTCTAATACAAACAAAAAATTCCCTCATTTCTTCAGTGTGTGTGTGTGTGTGTGCGTGTGTGTGTGATCAAGAGAAAGAGAAGCTGAGAGACTGAGAGAGAAAAGGGAGGAGGGGGGACAAAGCAAGACAAAACATCCATTAAATTTAGAATTCACTGACTGTAGTACAAAAATGTCTCACAAAGAAACCAGAGGCTGTTTTACCCCGTCATTCACTCGAGATCTAGTCTTCTGTTCTCTTTTATTTCTGAAACAATCAGGGAGAGGTCATATTTCCACAGGGAAGGCCTGGAACAGCCACTTCCACTAATGAGATCAGAGAGAAAGAAGACGAACTGGAATTTTCTGATTGCCTCTCTCTTTCCTAGAGTCAAGAGGCGCTGATTGTAATTCTCTCCAACGAAGATTTCTCAGCTGTGAGGGTCTCTGAGTGAAGAAAAGTCCTAGCCTTGTGGATCTTTCAACACCACTGTTTCAAAGTTTTGCTGCAGCCAACTCCGGTTACACACGGGGATTCAAGAATTCCTAACAGCAGAATGAAGCATTGCTGAAATACCTGGCACCAGTCACAAGGAATAAGAATCGAAGAACAACATATTCAAAATTCAGTCTGAGCAGACTTTAAAAATTCTCTGGTCATCTGGGTGTCTGTTTTCCTGTAGTTGCACATGGTAGCTACAGTGATTCTGTATGGTGCGGTCCTCAAAGAACAATATAACTCAGGTCAATTGTGAAGATCATAATGTGATCAAAATGTGATATTTCATACATTCTCCTCTGACTTAAGTTGCTACAATAATGTGATAATTGATAACATCCTCCTGCCATGAAAGAATTGCCACACAAAATCACTAACAATCACTACTGGAACAACACTGTGTGCCTTTCATAATCAAAGAGTGATTCGAACAAAATCAAATATGCACAAATATGTATCACAGTATTTGTAGCAGTTTGATAGCAGCTGTAATAGTGGCATGAGCAAGGCCTTCAGTCCTCCAGAGAAGGATGAGGTAGTTATAGACTTAAGGTGCCTGGATAGCAAAGGATACTGTAGAGACAACTCTTTCTCTCAACACACTGAGAAATCCCTCCCTGGGAACTACTCCAACTGGAAGCCACTCAAAATACTGCCAACGCCCGCCAGAATTTGCTTAGAGAGTGTCTACCGCAACCCTGGGAGGTATAAGATGTATTTCATGGCCAGATGAAACACAAAAACTCACCATATTGCACCTGCGTGTAATACACGTAAACAAACCCTATTTTTCACAAACCTAGAAAAACAATCTGAAATATCTCAGATACATGTCTCCATGAAGCTGGCACATTTTTCTTTAGAAGCAGTAATATTCAAGTGCTGATGTAGTATACCAAAGTAAGTAATGGTGTCATTGTGTGTACAATGCTAAACCCAGCTATTGAAAACATTGCATTCCACAACTTTTATCACACGGTGCCAAATGAAGCAGGTGTCCGTAAGGCCTAACAAGCTCTTTTCACTGACCCCTATAGATGACGTCACAAGCACTAACGAACTTCACTCCAAACCAGCCTGCTACATTCATGGCCTTACCCATGCCTGTAATTTATTCAAGGCCAGGACCAGAAATTGTGGGATGGAGAGGGGGAGACGGTGGTGTGTGTGTGGAGGGGGGGGTGTCAGTGGTGTGCTTGAATATTAGTGTGCTGCCCTCCCCTGCAGAGAGAAACTGTGTCATAATGCCGGACTCCTTTTATTATTCAAATCAAGGCTATTGTCTCTGTAAGCGACCGGCTCCGCTCTGTGCCGCAGAACAACCAAGGCACTATTACACCGGCTGCAGAAAATGAGTCCAGCACCACCGGCTGAGGAGGCGCAGGCTGAAAGAGCAGGGCTGCAACGCTGACTGTGCCTGGGCCACGGGGATAACAGGAATGCCTGCTCCCACTCCCACCATGTAAACATGATTCACTCTCTTATCAGCAATGCATCAAGTGTAAACACCCAAACAAACAAAGTTAGTATGCTCAAACACACTGCAGTCTACATGACATGAGGTCTGCTGCCAGAACACAAGCTGTTTCCACTTCTAGGTAAACATTTTGTTACTTTTTTAAAGCGATAAATTATGGGCTCTCTTTCCAGACACTTGGAAAAAATTATAAAGAAGGTCTATTTTTATTCACACATTGGAATGCGGGATCACATTGAAAATACATTTTCAGAAATGTAGTTTTTGTGCATTTCATCTTGATATTAAAAACACCACTGAGGTCATCTTAGTTTAGTTAACATTAATGCTGGAATTTAAACAAAAAAATAACCACTGTAATAAATTTCACCCTGATCCAAGAGTCATTAATTGGTCACATATATTCATATTAAACTGGTATTCTGGGATGTTTGGGTTTTTTCTGACAAATCAGTTTTAGCAATGGCAGGCCAAAAGTAGCTTTACTTATATTAAGAGAAAAATTTCTGGGGGGTATGAGAAGTCTTTAGGTATTTATGAGGTTTTGGAGACAAACTGTTGCTACTTGAAAACTGCAGTTTTAAGGAATTGCTATGTTTAACACAAGTGTGACACACAAGGCTGACATAGAGCCTGATGAAAATATTCAAAGTTTTTTCATTATGTCAAATGTAGGGCAAATTTGGCCCATCCCATTTTTTTTTTTTTTTTTTCATTAACATAATGAGTGAGTCAAAGCATATTTGGGATTGCTCCTTTTAATTTTTGCTCCTGTGAATCAAATTCTGTTAGAAGTGAAGCTTTTCATCAGGGTTTCCAACCTTAGATCATGTACCCCCTTTTTTGAAAGATTTTGCCCCATCTGAGGAGATTTCTGTCTGTGCGTTTATATTATTTACAGGCTTGCACAACTGTCTGTACTGAAGATGGGAAGGGTCTTATCATGATAGTCATCCTCATACACATCTCTCATTGGGCGAGTCTTCAGGGAGTGAAATAAAGGGGGTGAGGGTCCCTGCAGGCCCCGCTTTAGGGAAACTCTGCACTTTACACAGCAGTCACCAACCAGGGAGTACTGGACTATTTGTCTTGTGGGGCGGAGGAGTAGCTGGAGAGAGAGAGAGAGAGAGAGAGAGAGAGAGAGAGAGAGAGAGAGAGAGAGAGAGAGAGAGAGAGAGAGAGAGAGGCGGAGGCGGAGTAATACACCTCGGACCAGGGGCTGAGGCTGGGGGAAAGAAAAGTTTTCCAAAAGTTTCGGGAGGTTTACGGAGACACACAGCAGCCGTGGCCGAGCTGCGAGGGATAATACGGGATTGGGACTTTACGCTACACTTTCCGGCTGTCTGTTTTTTGACTGGAGTTTTGTCATAAACAAACTTTATGAAAGTTTCCCCATCGATCTTGGAACTTTTGTCTTTATCCGAACTTCTAAAGGATGTATTTCTGCTAATAACATCTTGAAGCGCTGGAAAGTTTTCCACCGAAATGGAAGGGAATATTCCATGGATAATCTTTTCATTTTTATTGTTTATTCATAATTGTGAAGGTGAGTCCAATTTATCAATTAACTTTGGTGGCGCACAATTGCTGTTTTTACCAGATTGGACTTGTCCGGACAGTGCACCAATATCAAGTAACGTTGTTGCCATCCTTGATTACTTACCGGTGCGCATGTTGACACGCTCGTCTGCGAAAAAACGGATTCTGTTTTTGTCACCTCTGTTTTTGTTTTATTTTCATGCGTTCGAGCTACTTATCTTCATTTCACCTGTTGATATCAAAGTACAGTCCACAGAACATTAACAAATCCGACTGAAATAACTTTGAGCCGCAGATGGTAGTGGGAACAGACGCTGAAGAAGTTTGAATGCCTTCATGCCTCACGTGCTAGTATATTGCATACAGGTTTTGCATTGAATTAAAGTGCGTAAGGGAAAATAGAGCTTGCTTTGCAGACTGCATCTCATCTGCGATATTTGGGATTCCTCTGTGGGTGGACTTCTCAAAGGCTGATAGCACCGTGGGAGTGCTGCTGTACCTCCAACTTAACAAAACCAAGCGCACAGAAAAAAAAAAAAAAAAAAAAAAACACTTTTGTTTTTACTCCCAATTACAACTGCAGGCCTGTTCTCAGAAAAGCATCTGCATAACCGAAATGTATGTTTGTGGAGGACATTTTGGCCTTAAAATCCTCTGTAATGTCCCTCAGTGATATGTGGGGAGAGGGTGCGAACTAGTGTAAAGTGATGAAGGGGGTGATGAGCCAGGGGTTGCTCCTCATTTCGAGAACAAAGAGCTTTAATCAACTGATTTCTCCCCCCTAGAAGTAGACGGGCTAGTTAGTGTCGGAATATTTGCAAACTACTTTATTTGCAAACTTACATACCACACAAGTTCTTCATGTTTTCAGTGTTTTTCAAAATATATCAGCATAGCAGCGCACATTAAAGGAAGTGTTTTTAAATTTGTCTCGCCAAAAAAAAACCAAATCTTGTTAAATTTTATAAATAGGCTATACATGCGGGTGTGTCTGCAAGATACCATCTGCCAAATACGTGGCTGAAATCAGAGGATAAAATATGTTGGAATCACTATTCCTACATGGGCTTGCAGCGTGTCAGTGGTGCTCAGTAGTGAGTTTGGGGGGACTTTATTCTGTTTTCTATCCTTTTTTGTATCCCTGTGATATTCCTTGAGGTGGTTAATATGGCTACAGTTAAGAGAGTTACTGTGATCGTTCATTATGTGCTCTTTTTCGCTGCGTTACACTGGACGACATCAGGTAAGATGGCAATTAAAGTTAACTTCTGGTTTACCCTAATTGATTTCTCCAACTTCCACAGGATTCCGTTGCGTGGATAAATACAGACCTTGTGAAAATGGAGGAACATGCATAGATTCATCATCCCGATGCATGTAAGTGGATTGTGTGAAGATGTCTACAAATAACGCCTGTGGCTTTCCCCTGTCTTGATTCTTCATAAACACAATGCAGGAAATACATTCATATCAAGACCTGAAGGCGTAGCACTTGTATGCAAATCGATTGACACAAGCTGTTTTTTTTTCTCCCTTCAAAACAGGGTAGGGTAGATGGGTTTTCAGAGAAATACTCATTTATGACAACAAAGCCAATAGGTCTATGCCTTATATCCTATTGCTAATTTACAGTGTAGTCACTCACAAGTGTTGAAAGATGGGACCAATTGATTAGGCCCTCACAAATAAGCACCAGCCAGCCTCAACATGTTTGGCTGCAGCTCTCATCTCCTGCACCTGTTGAAGAGCTTTGTCAGACATAAATCACAGTATTAAGCTGCTCATAGCATGACTAAAGCTTTTCCCGCTGTGTACAACTTTTTTTTCCTGTGTTGCCACCCGAACGTTTCCAAGATTTGATATAAGTCCTGGCTCTAGAACATACTTTTGTTTTTCCAAGGAAAGACAATACATTTATCTTTAGTTTTTAAAAATCAGGCATCTTAGTTTCCCGCTTGCTTTAGGCATTTCTGAAGCTCTCACATCTTTTCAAAGTGATAAGGTCTTTGTTTTTCAAATTGGGGAGGGGGAGGGTGTGTGTGTGTGTGTGTGTGTCATGAGGGGATGAATACAATAGTCAAGCTAAATAGCCTACAGTGGGTTGCCTGAGGGTCATTTGTCCTTTTTAAACCCTTTTGCCAGAAAACATGCTTGAGTGTTTCAGATGGAGGAGTTACAGTCATTGATAGAACAATAACTGGTTGTTTGCCAGCTGCTTCCCTCCAAAATTGTAAATTTATTGCTTTATTGGAGTTTGTTAACTCTACTGCAGAGGTCATAGTTGGGCCAATACTATGAATGCACTGGGAACAAGTACATTTTGAAATTTTTTAAATTTTGGCAGTGTAGTTATAGTTATTTTACAGCACTTTTTACACACACACACACACATATATATATCTTGTCTGAACAAAGTAGCTGCGCAGTGCTGTAAAATATAAACAACTATACTGCCAATACACTAGCCAATGTGTAACTCGACCGCATGTGGAACTAGTAACTACCACCCACAATTCCCTATATTCTTCAATCATTAGCTGGAGCCAAAACCAGCAAGTGTCATTAACTGAGTAAATGTATAATTTTATGGCTTAAGGCCATATTTTTTTAGCCACTTCCTCAACTGCATTTTCCTGAGCAAACCATTTAGTATCACAGAACCACACTCTCCTTAAACAGTTGTGATTATATCAGGGAACATTGAAACAAAAAAAAAAAACTCTTGAACATGAATAGAACATGTGAATTGATCTCCAGATTTAATGTTGTCATGTCACTGAGTTAGTGTTTGCCTTTGGGAAAAATTGTTTGTGTTCCTCTGCATTGTATACATGTATGTTGGGGGTGTGCGAGCTATGCATGTGTAAACATTGCTGGTTCAATGTCCAGAACAAGCACTAAAGTGCGAAAGGAAAGTATTTCCAAAGGAAAGAGGATACCAAATGTCATACCACACACTGTGGAAACAGTACCATGG
Organism: Myripristis murdjan; assembly: GCF_902150065.1. Lineage (NCBI taxonomy): Eukaryota > Metazoa > Chordata > Actinopteri > Holocentriformes > Holocentridae > Myripristis > Myripristis murdjan. The sequence goes on along the minus strand of NC_043987.1, from coordinate 21,228,731 downwards.
CAGGGCAGGGCAGTGGAGCGGAGCGTGGCCACATGAGAGTGGTCAGACCAGTCCTAGACAGAGGTGAGTGGTGGAGCCACCCCGCCCCTTCCCCTGGGAGCCGAGGGAAACAGGAGATCCAAAACAGCAGAAAAGATCCTTTCTTCCACCAGATACCTGGATGTAACCTGGCACCATCAGGACAGGGCGTAGAGGGACAAAGAAGAAAGGGCACAGCAAAGTGAGGCTGATATGGAGTGGAAAGAGCAAAACAAAATGTAGATATCGATGCAGGTATTGGCATTGGAAGAGAATTTGCAAAACAAGTGGAATACTTGATATTTTACTTGAAAAATCACTGTTTATATTAGTCAGTGAGAGAGAGAGTGTTCCTGTGTCTCTAATTTGAAATTGTGCAACCAGGATGTTATTTTATTTTTCTTGCGGCAGTAGACTCTCAGATGACAGTAATATTATGTGTATGGCAGTAGTCATTGTCTCTGTCCCAGATACCAATGTATCCTCTGTCTTGTGGGCAAACATGAAAATAATACTATGCTATACCTTGAGCATGGCAAAGCTTGCCAAAAATGTTGTCTTTGTCTGTGTCACATCTGGCCCCTCCATTGTGTTTATGGGTCTCTGATTCTAGCTGAGTAGAGGTCCCATGCCAGAGTATCTGATAGGGGATTACAGGAGTAATCGTCAGTAATAACCTGTTGCACCGAACAACACAGGACAGAAGAGTGTTATGAGGGTGACACACAGGTGAAATGTCCGGTGAACAGACAAGTGCTTTTCATAACCTTGTGAAATCCTGTTACTTGTTACAGTGGCCATGGATGCAGCTGTCCAAGGCAAAGTGTGAATATTGATGCTTTAGCTCCTGAATATGGCGTGAAGCCATGATACTTACACTTCTCCTGAATTCAAGGTTTCAACCTCATTTTTGCTGCTCTCTCATAAAATACAATTCTGAATTTTTAACAAGTTGTCGTCTGTCAGATTTTTTTTCTCTCCCACTGTGTCACAGACTATTAAAGGCCAGTGGCAGAGCTTTGCACTTGACAGTGAAGGGCTGAGAGTACTGTCCTCTAGGTGAGCAGTCAGGAAGTCCAGTTGAAGAGCCATGGGCCCCTCAGCTCCGCCCTGAGTGTGGAATGTGCCGCCCTGGAGAGGGCCACAGTGACGAGGCCAGAGGGGAGATAATTAGGCAGATTGAGAGGGTGTCATTCAGAGACGATCCAGCTGGAAGGATCGGGTTGGGGATGGGGAAGGGGTAGAAAGGGGCCGGGCGGGAGGAAGGGGGGTCGTTGCGTAGAGGACAGCTGGTGGATGTTGTGATGGTAATCCAGTGAAGTCAGATCTTGACAAAGGGGAAGCGTAGGGCCAGGTGCTGCCATTGAGCAGTCTGCTGCCCCCATGCTGCGAGAGACAAGCTCGTGGAGGAATGGAGTCAGTAGCTCTCAGTCCCCCCAGCACATGTTCCCTCTCTCACAGTGCAGCAGCGACCGAGACTGCTCTTTGTCTCTGTGTGTCGTCCGGCTCTGGCGGCTCATCCTCTGCCTCTATCTCTCCAACACAGTGGCAGATCACAGATTACGACTGGCTCTTCCTCTCAGATCCTCTATGCTGAATGGAAATGAATGCAAGGCTTCTCCACTGTGTGAGGCCTGTGGATGGATACAGTGGTCCTCTGTATATTATTAATGTCTTGGCCTTGACCCCAGTAGCGGAGTTGGCACATAAATCATGACTGTTGTGTTTTAATGACCCCATGGTAACTCCCAGCCTCTTATGACATGATGAAGGAGGATTGCTTTGAGTTTGATAGGGAGCAGACACTTCAGCCAAAGTAAAGTGTTGTCCCTTAGTGAAGGGTTAGTGTTTGTGTCTGCTTCCATCATTTCACCATTGGAAAATAGCAAGACCTGTGAATGTATTTCGGGAAGAGGAGATATATTTGTGTTTGTCTTTTTTTTTTCTCTCCTGAACACCAGAGATGAGGAAGAGTTCAGTTATCTTATCAGAGGGAGAAAAGTTTCCTAATGGAAAAGGCAGCAGCACCTACAATTGAATTTACTCTTTTATCAAAGACACATGAAAATGTGCTCCAGTGCATCGCTGAGGAATACGCTTCACCTCAGACTGAGAAAAAAACATGCATTCCAAGGCACATATTTACTGACAGACCATAGCAAAGAGACATAGATTATAATGTTGGCTTGGCTCAGAGCACCTCAGGGATAGTGTTTTCTTTGGCATCTTTATGGTGGATAAGGAAGGAATGCTTAGTAAGATTCCTCCTGTCCCTCTGTTGCTTTCAGGTTATTGTCCTCACCTCCTATCCATTCACCCAGGCAGCCCTCTCAGGAATGCTTCAAACAATGCCGTCAGCCTAAACTCATTGAAAGTGGGATGCTTGGAATGACTTGTTTGATTTACAATTAGTTACTTTGCCATTTTGTGAGGCAACATCTAACCCTTATCACTCATGCTGTCCTGACAGGCAGATGGAGCAATCTGTCAAGTCACTATCCAGAAGGAAAACTGATGTATTGTTAATGCTGTAAGTTCAAATTCATTTTTGTGAAGGGGGGGTGGACTTTTGATGAGATGAACACTATCTGACGAGAGGCTTAAACTATCATAGGGAGGAGGAGGAGGAGGTTTGTTGTCCCCTCTTCTCCCTGGGTCATGACTGGAGACTGGGTGCTATGGTTCCCAGGCCCTAGCACAGGAAGTGGTGCCTTCTGACCTCCCTGCGACGCACATCCTGTCTGTGTAGCTTAAGAAGCTTACTCAGTGCACCAGGTGGTCTACGTGCTTCTCAATATTCTCATGCTTTGCCTCACTTTATTTCCTCTTCCGTTTCTGACCACATGGCTATATTGCTACTGTGATTCAGTTGCCCTCATCATTTATTACTTTAGCATTCATATTTCATCAAAAGTCTGTGTGGAAGTGCATGCGTGCTTGTGCACTCACACACACACCCAACCTTGTTAACTAATGGATGATTTTCCATTATTGTGTTCCCGGCAGAGGAAGGCCCAACTGTGATTTGTGTATTATTAGTTTTTTGGAGTCTATGAATGTCTGAACCACAAGCTTATGTAAGGATAAGCCTGCCTCTGAAGTCTCATCCCCTGGCAGTTTCTCCTCATCCGGGAGGAGATGACTTCTAAAGAGACATGCACACAGACCTAATTAGAATAACGGAGGTCGGCCCCCACAACGCCGCAAAATATACCTCATCTCTCCCTCCCTTTAGAAGAGGACGGGATTGGTTCATCTCTGCTGTAGGAAAATACGTGCATTTTTTTCCGCCAAGCATACTGTCTGCAAATGGGTTGATTTCAACCAGGCAATATTTTGCCAGCCTTCACCACCTTCTACTGTGATATTTAGTGAAGGCACTGAGATGGGAAATAACACTTTGTCACATGGAAAAAAACACTAAATTCCCATATTGGGCCTATTTGTTTTGGTGTTTTTAAAATGTTTGAGCAGATATGAGAGGGCCGCACCCTTCATCTTAAACTTCTCCAGTACTTTACGGGTGACAGTGGTTGAGATAATGGACATTCTCTGGCAGTTTTCCTAGCTTTCTCCTTAGCTTATCTCTGTGGAACAGTGCCAGTGCCCTGTAAACAAACCTCATTCTTTCAGGACTGTGGACTCACATGAGAGTTTGTGCTGGCCTCAGAGTCAATCTGTGTGACAATTTCTGTCAACATTATTAAAGTTGTGAGTTTGGTATTTCAGATGTAGCTCCAGTTCCACTCACTCTGCGTTCATTGTGTAGTCAGTGTTAAGTGCAAAAAAACCCTCGGATGTCTGCTGTCAAATCAGTGTAATTGTTTTGCTATTGCAGAAAGGCTTTGGAGTGGAAGTTTCATGTTTGGGAAAAAGGCCCTTCTTTTCAATTTAGATTTCAAAGTTTTCCAAAAGTCTGGTTCAGTTTAGGTGGTGGGGTGGGGTTTTTGTGGTTGAGTTCAGTGAAGAATGCTTTGAAAGACCTCGACCCTGGGATTCATGCAGTGTGGTTATGGGCAAATGCATTGCTATTGCAAAAATGTCAGGGAGTATTTTTCCATATATCTAACATTTTAGGAACATTTGTTCAGATAATGTGTGAAGTGAAAAATGTGAAACCTGTAAGCTGTTGTTTAGCTACTTTTCACTGAAGTATTCCTTCATTGTGTGCTTAGCTGTCTGACTTTTTCTCATCTAGGTGCAACAATTCTGTACCATCCTCATAGCCAGGGAAATGCTAGCATTTGTTGTGCAGAGTTATTCCTACAGAGCAGTATTCAGGCTTTTGAAGGCAAAAAGGCACGCTGACGATCTTCGTGGCCTTTTAGTCAGATTCATATCTGGCTTTCTTTAAGAGAAGGTTAACTGTCTTGATGTTCACATGTTTAATATTCATGCACTGGGATTTTGGGGGGGTTGCACTAGAAACCTCCCTCTGGAGATTTCAATACCTCCATTGTGTGCCTAAGCACCATTGTTGAATTAAACTTTGGACTTTAAACTGTGAAACACGCATCCTTTTAGAAGTGATCATACTCAATTATCAGATTGAATTAGTCCCACACTGTGCCCAGTGCTACCTGCATATGTAGGGGATCAGTCCTCTGAAGTGTTCCAACTGTCCTCATGGAACCCTGTCTCCCAGCACCCCCCTCTCCTCTTTCTCTCGCTCTCTCTCACTCACCATGGGTTACTGTTGCCAGGCTACAGCCCAGGCCTGTTGGTCCGTATAAGCCCAGGCCTGAAAGACTGGCTGTTTGGGTCACTGCTCCCTCCCCCCCACCTTCACACAAAGGGGTTCTGACTACTTTAGCTCTTTTATTTGGGCCACAAAACGCTCCCCAACCCCCAATCTGGCTCTTCGCTGAGAAAGGGGAGAGCCAAGATGAGGAGAGGAGAGCAGAGCAGAAGAGAGGCTGTTGGGGGTTTGGGGGTGGGGATGGGCTCTTGTTGGCAGTGTGGTGTCAGTATGGACTCTCACAAAAGATTAGAGCTGGTTCCTGCTTGCTGGTGGAGGAGGAGGAGGGGTAGGAAGGAAGCTGTGCTGTGAGCAAGAGACACTCTGCCTCAGAGAAACAGTCTCGTCAGTTTCCCAAACCTTTCAGCATTTCTTCTTAGCACCCCCAGGATCAAAACAATCCATCAAACTTCCATTAGCTCTTTTCTTGATATGCAGGGTTTGAATTCTCATTCTGAATCAGAGGATGGTAGATGTTTGTCTTGCTGTGTTGTTGTTTCTTTTCTTTATTTGTCTGGGAAGTGGCCCTCAGTGCTGAGGGATTGGGAAGCCCTCTGAGAAAGGAGGACTCCTCAATACTGTTTTGTGGACCATGACTGTGTGTATGAACCGTGTCAGAGATTACAGCCTCTTTGTTCACAGGTGAGCTGCCCTCTGACCTCTGGCAGAGTAGCTGCCATTGTGTAGAGAGGATGAGCTCAGGTTACCTGCCACAATGACCCGGAGAATAAGAAAAGTGGCATTGTGTTACACAAGCATAGGTGCCAGGACTCACTCACATAAATCAAAAAGTTTTTTTTTTTTCAGGAGCAGATCACACTTCATACAAAATATGATAAATACCAGAATAGCATTTACTTGGTATAACAAACAAGGTTTATGAGGTAAAACTGTTCTTCACTAAATGTTTAGTATTGCACTCTCATTCTCCATTGTTTTACAATTTCCTCAGTGGATCCCCACCTCTTTAATGGGTTCACAGTACTGTTCTACACTACTGTTCCCCAGAAGCTAAGGCTGGTTGTAAGTTTTCTACTTGTGTTTGGGCGTGTAGTGATTTCTGCATGTGTTTGCTTTGCCTTGTTGCTGTGGTGCTTTTGCTTAACACTTTAGAGTGTGTGTAAAGAATAACTCTCAATGCATGTGTTTGAGAAGGATGTCCACAGCTCTTGAGTGTGTTTAATGGCCCATGTGTAGTGTGTGTTGGTGTCTCCTAGTCCCATGGGCAGAATAGCGCAGTTGTTCTTGCTTATAGTCTGGCAGAGCAGGCGAATGCCAGACAGCCAGAGTTGCGTTGACAGATGTGGACAGATGCATGGTGCCGGAGCTGCAGCTGGTGCGAGCCCTCATACGTGTTGTGACGTGAAGAGATTACCCGCTGTAGCCATCCCTCCGCTGCACTCACAGACCTCTGCCTCATCTGGCGCACTCTCTTCCTAAAAGGTCAGAAGTCAACTTTTACTGAATGTGACTCAGGGGTCCGTTGCACAACAACAGCCTGCACCTGCCCTTCTCGTTCACCACAAATAAGGCTGGGCCCAAGCGAAGGTACGGTTTCTGCTCCGCCATTCCCAGAAGTAGTGGAATCCACAAGGTTGTAAAGAGGCTGATAAGGCAGCGCTGAGGTGCACCAGGACAAAGTTGCGCGTCTCTCACAATCTCCCCACTGATAGCTCTCCGACTTTTGTGTTATGGGAGTAGGATGTTGGCAGTGACTCAGGTCTAGACAAAAGAATGTGTGTTTTGGCTGCACAACTCAGTGTGCATTTGTAAAGGAGGACAAATAATTTCTCCAGCATTCCTACTACGGCCGTTCTCACACACCCACACATTAACACACACACACACACAAAACACCAACACATTTAATTGTCACAGTTCAATCACACTTTTTCCATTTACCTGAGTTCGTATTCCTGAATTGTCAATGGAACTTTATTTAATATTACTGTTTTAGATTCATTTAGTCTTTTTCACTTCAGCTCTAACACTTGCTTATGAACACACAACGCTTTCCTAGAAGGACCTGTATTCTCTGCCTCCTTGGATGAGAACAGCACGCTGTAAAGATTATAGCTCTTTGGGCTTTCTTCACCAGTCAAATGCCCACAGTACAGAATGGCTGCAGAAGAGTGTGACTGTCAGTATGCACTGTATTTTTCAGCCTTCCAAGCAACTTTCTTCCCCAGTCCCTCCAAAGCACTCTTTGTGCCACAACTCTGTGTTTCATTTTTTTTAGTGACACCCTAGATTCCAGACATAGTTAATTTGCCTCTAAATAAACCCAGCCAAGCCATGACAAATAGCCAAGGGGACCAACGGTGGGGGGAAGTGATTGGTAGGGTGTCAGGCTTGCTCGTTCGTCTGTGAGGTTGCCAGGGCAACAGGGATCGGGGATTCGGAGTGAGTGCAGTGTTTTCAGAGCAGGAGACGAGGGATTACAGGAAATATGACATGACATTCTCTCTGCACCAGACCACTCCCTCCTCCTCTTCCTCCTTCTCCATCGGCCCCACCCTCCAAAGACATTCTCTCTCCAACACACCACCCCCTCCTCTCTCTCTGCACCCTGACTGACATTATCATCACAATCAGACGGGGGACCTCTGACATATGACCTCTCAGCATGTGTGTGTGGGGGGGGGGGCTGGCGGAGGAGGAGTGGGGGGGGGCAGCCATACTTTAAAGGGGGCTTTAGGAGACTGAAGAGTAGCTGTAGTAACTCAGCCAACGCTCTCAATATGTGTACACCAGTGCTGCCTCATTTTATCATTGATACCAAGCCTCAGTGTACTGTACTACTGTAACATACACCATGGGAAAATTAGCACCTATAGTGGTGTCCTTTTGAAAATCTAATACTAATGCTTGGTTATATTTACACACAAATTTGTTTGGAGACATTTGCCTATTTTTTTTCTGGATTTAGTTTCCATGAGTGTGCCTGCAAATTTTTGTGGCTATGCCTGTGTGTCTGGCTCTTCAATGCTGAGCCCTGTGGCTCCTCTATTTCTCCATTGTCTTTTGTAAGGCTGAAAAAAGGAAAAGAAATCTGAATGGTCTCCAGTTTTTCTGAACCAGAGCAGAGCAGCCAACAATAAAGCAAGCGATCAGTGCTGAGCCAGATCTGGATCAGGGCATCCTGCTGCTCAGTCCCTACCTGGGGTAGCCTCAGCCTCCACTATTTTAATTTTTATTTTTATTTCACCTAAACACAATAAAATATGAGCTTACACCAGTGTTATGTTGGTGCTTCCGTAAAAGAGTTTGAGGAAAACCCATTGTCGATCTTGTCCAGGGGCTCCTCTACGGTGAAAGAGAGGACAGAGCCTAAGGGCGGGCCGAAACCCGCCATCACTGCCCTGTCATCAGCATCAAACAGCCTGTTTGAAGAGGGGACCTGTCCCCAGGCAGGGGCTCCCAGTGTAGGTGTAGGGTTACCAGTTCATACTAGCCACCTTAACAGCCCCTGATCCAAAATATGGCTAAGCTCTCCAAGGATGTTTTTGGAGAGAGCTGTAGGAAACTTTGTTAATGTGTTTATTACTCATGTGTCTCAAAACAGGAGCACTTTTAGGTCAGGCTCAGTGTTTCAACAGGATAATGAAGTGCACAATCAGAATACAATGACCAGGAGAAGGAAATGCCTTATTAGGTCTCACCCAGTGTTTACTCTGTACCACAGCTGCTTCTGCCATGGGTTAATGTGTGCTGTTTGCAGTCCCCATTTTTCTCATAGACTGCTAATTCAGACATTGTTGGCAATTGTAAGATTTCCATTCCACTGTTGCTGGGTGTGTTCCTTTTAATACATATGGACAGAAATAAGAGCTGAAGTGCAGAAAAACTGTAATAGTGGAGGAATGTTAGCTGACATGGAGTGAGTGAGGCTTTCCAGCTGGAAATGACACAAGGAGAAGGAAATACAGTGAATGTCTTGTGCAACCTGCAACACAAAGAGATATTGCCCCCATCTGTCTGCAAATAATGAAAGTTTGTGTGTGCGTGTGTGTGTGTGTGTGTGTGTGTGTGTGTCTTATTCCATGGACAAACCTATTGCATTAATGGTATTTATGAGGGAACTGAGGTTAACGCGAACCCACCCAGGCCTTAGTCCTGCCAGGCTGTGAGTCAGGCAGCAGGCCTTGCCAAGGTGTCATGGAGCACTGGTTGCCAAAACCCAGAACATGAAGGAAAATGGTGGGAATGGGGCTACACTGGCTTTTGAGTTTCACAACTCTGTCCCAAATGCCTCAGCTTGTCATCCTGTGGTCTGTGTTAATCTATAGGCCAAAGACACACACTAATCTTAAAATATATATGTACACATGTATGCATATACATATTCATACTTCTGTGTGTGTGTGTGTGTGTGTGTGTGTGTGTGTGTGTGTGTGTGTGTGTGTGTGTGTGTGTGTGTGTGTGGTGTGTGTGTGTGTGTGTGTGTGTGTGTGTGCACGCTCATGGGTGTGTGTCCACATGTGTGTGCCTGTGTTTACATGTATTTTATTTTTTTATTTTAGATGCCGACCAGGTTACATTGGTCCTCTCTGTCAGCACCTGGATCCCTGTCATCGGTCTCCATGTCTGAATGGAGCAGCATGCAAGAGCCAGGTGGTCAGTGGCATCCCACAATACACCTGTGTGTGCCAGAGAGGATTCCGAGGTACAGCTATGTGAATTTGTCTGAAAGAACTGTTGTGTAAAGCGAGGATAAAAAGCTTCCAGTTTAACTAAATACAATTCACTATTAAATCTCCAGGCCAAGACTGCTCACTCATTGATGCCTGTGCCACAAGTCCTTGTGCCAATGGTGCCCGCTGTGCCAATTGGAACAACCACTACAACTGCTCCTGCCCACCTGGCTTCCAGGGAAAGAACTGCCGCAATGACATTGATGAGTGCCGCAAGCCTGGCGTGTGCCTCAACGGCGGTCTTTGCATGAACACCCATGGGTCCTTCCGCTGCCAGTGCCAACCTGGGTACAGTGGGCGCACCTGCGAGGTGTCCACCCTGCCATGTGCCCCGTCCCAGTGCCTTAACGGGGGCACCTGTCGACAGACCAGTGACCACTCCTACGAGTGTGCTTGTCTGCCAGGTAAAATGAATACGATTTCACAAACACATACACGGACACACACAGCAAAACCAGTCCAGTCAGTGTGCAGCCCCACTGTGTCCCAGTTCCTTTGCTGCGAGCTTCAGGATTTTCCCAGGCTGATGACGTAGCTGTCAGTGCTGCTGCTAGGATTTACTCCCCTGTCCCAAGTGCGCTTCCTGTCTGCTATTAATAGCTAGTGATGGGAGTTGGGATGGTGGGAGTATTAGAAGAGGCAACCCGCCTGTGCTCTACCCCACTCTGCTCTGTTCACTAAAGGAGGAATTTACTTTATTGGCCTTCTGGTTTCCCTCTGGGGAGTGAACAGGAAATGTCTCTTGCCAGAGAGGAAGTCATTGAAACTGTGAGAGATTATAAAACAAGCAAACACTGCAGGGAGCACGGACCTCTGAAGCGCGGGGGGGTCACGCCTGGTGCTGGCATGGTGTGGGAACTGCCATGAGAAGATGTAAACACTCAGACACCCACTGAACCTTTTTACTGCCCACTCTGTCCCACACCTAAATCACTGTGGGAAATGCAAGTTGAGGTTATGAGTAGTAGTGCTTAGTGGATGGAAGTGGGGGGTAGTAGTGATGGAAGTGGGGGCACTGGATGTTTAATAAACTGTCAGATCTGTATCTGAATGTGCCTGTGTCATTGCTGTGTGCCATAACTATTTTCTCTCCATCTCTCAGGGTTTGAGGGACACAATTGTGAGAATAATGTGGATGACTGTCCAGGCCACAAGTGCATGAATGGAGGGATATGTGTGGATGGAGTAAACACATACAACTGCCAGTGCCCTCCAGAGTGGACAGGTACAGTACTATTTCTGCATGCTGTAAATACAAATTTCATAAATAGCATTGATGAGTATGTTACAACCAGTGTGATACCTCACCTCATTAGGGCAATACTGTGCTGAGGATGTCAACGAATGTCTCATGCAACCAAATGCCTGCCATAACGGTGGCACCTGCTTCAACACCATCGGTGGCCACACCTGCGTCTGTGTGAATGGTTGGACTGGAGACGACTGCAGCGAGAACATTGACGACTGTGCTATCGCTGTGTGCTTCAACGGTGCAACCTGCCATGACCGTGTAGCATCCTTCTTCTGCGAATGCCCCGTTGGAAAGACTGGTGAGTGTGTTTAACAAATATCTCTGTGCCCCTCCTAACCCAAGAAACTAATTTATGGATTACTGACAATCGTGCTTCTGTCCCCTCAGGTCTGCTGTGCCACCTTGATGATGCATGTGTGAGCAACCCCTGCAATGAGGGGGCTGTATGTGACACCAACCCGCTCAATGGCCGCGCCATTTGCACCTGTCCTGCTGGCTTTGTAGGCGGAGCTTGCAACCAGGATATGGATGAATGTTCAATCGGTAAGTCCAGTCACAGTCAGAACTGTGGTTATGTGCGCTCTTCTCACTCTCTGTATGTTTCCTATACTGATTCTGGTTATTGTACCTCAAGGTGCCAACCCATGTGAACACTTTGGGAAGTGTGTGAACACGGAGGGTTCCTTCCAGTGTCAGTGTGGCCGTGGATATGCTGGGCCTCGTTGTGAGATCGACATCAATGAATGCCTGTCTATGCCCTGCCAGAACGATGCCACCTGCCTCGACCGCATTGGAGAGTTCACCTGCATCTGCATGCCAGGTATGCTTACCTGCACTGGGTTACACTGGAATGCAGCACGACCAATGAAACAAAACAAAACATCTCATTTCAGCTTGCTGTAATCTATGAGTAACAGCTCAGAACCAACAAAGGTGCAGAAAAGCTGATTGTTTAAACTTGTTCTTCTGAGGAAATAATATCTACAGCCCAGCTACGCTAACTGCCAGTGTAGACTGTTATGTAATACATTCCCATTGATGTTGGACTCCCTCACTCTCAGTACACTGTATAAGTAGACAGGGTATTAGTTAAGGACCAAGTGATAGTCTGGACACTCACTGACAAAAAAACGCAGCAAAACTCTCACGCACAGTCCTACATGCATCCTGGGGTTTCGGGACTATACAAATTAGAGCTGGGAGTTGGGTCTATAGGACTGGATGGGAGCGAGGGTGAGCGGCTAGGGGGAGGAGTGTGCTGTGAATACTAATGAGCTGTGGAGTGGTGGGAATGGAGCGGAACAATAGGGCCCCTCTGTGCTCCACTTTGCACCCCTCATACACAGAGAGAGGGAAAGAGGCCTTTTCCCAGAGCCTCCCCCCTCCCCCTCCATTTCCACAGACAGGCTCTTCCTCTCCACCCTCCTCATCATCAGCCAGCCTGGCAAAGCTCATGCAGAGCTGCTGATTATTTCTGATTCCACGCTAGCCTCTCCCCAGGAGTAGCAGCGCTGTGCTCCACACTCTGTTTCACCTCAATGGAGGAGCCCTCCATAGTGTGCTACTGCAGAATGTATAACATGCATCTGGTGAATGGGACTCTGACCCAGGGAGTGGTAAAGCTCCATGGACAGTAGGGTGTGGTGATTCAGGTCAGTGCCGGGGAACGCTACTTGTAATAGGGATCATTTACCATGCTGTGGTTCAGCAGAGAACACTGATTGAAAACCCTCTGAGGCCTCCCATGTCATGGAGAGAAATTTCCCACAACACACACACACCCCCCAGCCAACACGCTAGTACACAACCAGCTGAACATACTGCCTAATGAATCTGCTGGAACTGTACTTGTCTGGACTCAATGTGAATTTCTCTCTTCCAGGCTACATGGGGACTTATTGTGAAGTTGATGTGGATGACTGTGAGAGCAACCCATGCGTGAATGATGGCATCTGCCGGGACATGGTCAACGGCTTCACATGCACCTGCCAGCCAGGTACGGCTCTTATCTGACTATTTCTATTCCTTGCGTTTATTCCCAGTGCTGTTCACATTTCCAGTTTGGTGACAGTAGCGGTGAGAATAGGGAGCCAGAGTTTAAATGTCCCCTGAACCAGTGGAGGGAGGGCCAGCCTTGCCACTTCTGCCTGCTGGTGTTTAGAGCCACCACTCATAAAAAAGGCAGGCTATCCTCTTGCCTGAACAAAGACACTATTGTGACCCCCGCTCCCCTCCTCTCTGGTGGAATGTGGAAAGGACAGCAGTCTCCCTCTCCCTCCCCTGGTGGTGGGGGGGAACAGCAGTCCTGCTAATGAGATTCTTTTCCAGGTCCGCAATTTACATCTGGGACAGACATCCCCCCCTCCACCCCCCATCTAGCTATTGAGCCTGTGGAGCTGATGCAGGAAAGGGAGGGGGAGAAAACAATCCCACCGTCTCCTCTACCCCTCTCCCTCCCCCCCAAGCACCAACACAGCCCATCCTCACACTGTTAATCAACAGAGCAGTTTCTACCAATGCACCAATTCACCCCTGTCTGGGCACTATGCCCACTGATTTCAAGCCTTCTCAGTTTTCTCAGTTTCTCAAGCTTGTTCTCACAAATAGATTTTACTCTGCCGAGATAGTCCTGCAAGAATTACTACTACAGTTTTCTTATTATTATTATTATTAGTAGTAGTAGTAGTAGTAGTAGTAGTAGTATGCCAATAAATAACACACATACCTTATACTATGGATCTACTCGGTAGCCATGGTCAAGTTGATGTATGAAATTCATCACATTCCTCTACACATTCCACATTATTTCATCTTAGCCCTCAGAGTCCTGACATTCCACGAACCAGCATAGTGCATACACTGAAATGAACCATAATATGAAAGGAGTCATGAAGCTGACATTGTAAGCATTAGCTGCATTTTATTGTCAAGGTAATCCATGTCACCTGATAGCCATTGCATGTCAAGGCCCCCTTTTATGAACCAGATTATAATTCCATCTTCAAAAACATCGTCAAGGTCACAGGCTTTCTGTTGCATTTGGTAGTGGTGATCTGAGCTTTGGTCCAAGTACACAGATGACATGTCCTTAACCAGTCGCGACGCTCTCAAACCCAACCTCGGCCAGACGTCACTAACCTAGCCAGAGACCTCTGCCCTCCTAAGAAGAGACAGAGCTGCCCTCTGACCTGAGTGTGGACCCCTCCACTGGACCTTTTCTCTGACCCCTCACCTCTGTGTTTGCCTGTCCCAGGGTTTACTGGCACCATGTGTCAGATCGACATAGATGAGTGCGCCAGCACACCCTGCCAGAACGGAGCAAAATGCTATGACCGGCCCAATGGGTACGAGTGCCGCTGTGCTGAAGGTAAGGGCTTCTCATAAGTTGTCTCTGTAGTGGTGGTGGATAGCAGTTAATAGACAGTAGTCTTCAAGATGTCTCTCCAGGCAGATGAGCTGTACCCACCTGTAGCAGTGTGGTGTCTGCAAAATGTTCAGTTTTTTGTAGTCAGCTGGTTCCCTGGATGTCTGCCGGCCAGACTGATTTGAGGCCCCTAATCCCCCTCTTTTCCCCATTGGTCCTCAGGATCACAGGGTCACTGAGGGCCAGCAGCTGCTGGCAAGGGAGCTCTGGTCATCACCCCGACATCTGTTCATCTGTACCCCACTATTCAAACCCCCACTCACCACCTTATGCCACAACTTAACCTTCATTCCTTCACGTTCACTCTCCTCCATGTATGACACATAAAATGTCCAGACACAGTGAGCTACAGCAAGTCTTGTTTGCCAAAAAAGGCTGTTATATGAATTCCCTGTGTATGTATACATTGATATTTAACATGTTTGTTTGGGCCTTATGCCTGTGAGGGAGCCAGCTTCATTGTTTCAGTGGCCAGCTGCTTGGTATTCCCTGTGTTTGTGGGCCCCCTCTGTTGAGTGAAGTGGCCCTGTTTGACGTGGCGCGGCCTATTGTTCCTTCCGCCGCCGAGAACAAAAGCAGGACCGGGAGGCCCGTGTAGGGCCCTTCTCTACTGCTTTGCACAGCTCAGCACTGCACGACACACATGCTGTAGAAACCAACACTTACTTCTCTCTCTCACACACACACTGTTGGCATGGAAACCCCAAGGACTAGACTCAAAAACTGCAGAAGCTTTTATAAAGACAGAGGGGGAAATAGACAGAGGAAGTTGAAAAAGAAAAGAAGGAAGTGGGAAAAGGAGAAAAATGAAAAGAAATAGATTTAAAGGTAGACTCAAAACAAAGCATATTAGGATGAAAACAAAAGGATTTTGAAGAGATTTTGAAGAGATTGTTTGTAGTAGTTTCTGACAGAGCAAAGAAAGCCAATACCACAGGCTCTCACGCACTGAACTGCATTAACTGAACAGATAAATGTGCTAACATCAGTCTCCCTTATCCCTGTGCCCTCTGTAGGTTATGAAGGTACTCTCTGTGAGAGTAACATCAACAACTGCCAGCCCGATCCATGCCACCATGGCACTTGTGTAGATGGTATTGCCAGCTACACCTGTAACTGTGATCCTGGCTACACTGGCTATCGCTGTGAGAACCAGCTCAATGAGTGCCACAGCAATCCCTGCCAGAATGGAGGAAAGTGTGTGGATCTGGTGAACAAGTACATCTGCCAGTGCCAACATGGCACATCAGGTAAGAAGATAAACATATCAAACACCAACAGTTGGACCGTGTTTATTCAAACTTTTGAAATCTCTTAGAGAATTTAAATTGAGTCAACACTGAAATATTTTGAAACTGTAGGGCAAAGCATATGATGTGCACACATGTAAAAAGTGCTACTCATGGTGTTACTTCTCAATTTAAATAATTTTAGTTGCTTGTATTGGAAAGTTAAATATGTGTTTTGTCATAGCTAAATTGTTTGCTTATTATGTTTGTTTTACAGACAAGTCTGGTTGAACTTGATAGACCATGGCGGTATGTCTTTACTGCTACAGACTGATTTTAATAACTGCACTTTGTCCACACAGGCACCAACTGTGAGATAAACTTTGATGACTGTGCCAGTAACCCATGTGACTATGGCATCTGTAAAGATGGCATCAATCGCTATGATTGCGTTTGCAAACCTGGCTTTACTGGTAAGGCCTTCTGAAGATGAGAATTCACACATATTTTGAGATTAACATACTTAATGGACATGTTTGATTAGAGCACATTGACTCTAGCTTGTGTCTCTCCTGTCAGGTCTCAAGTGTAATGTGGAGATAGATGAGTGTGCATCAAGCCCCTGTCGGAATGGAGGGACATGCGTGGATGAGGAGAATGGATTCCACTGCCAGTGTCCTGAGGGCTTTAAGCCCCCATACTGTTATTCCCAGGTGGATGAGTGCGGCAGCAGTCCTTGTGTCCATGGCTCATGCAGGGATGACATTAATGGGTATGAGATGTTGCATCCTTTTTTTTTTTTTTTTTTTTTTTTAAAGTCCCTCACATGGCTCTACAGTATCAAAGGGAAACTTGGTATGACCCGCTGATGTCTCTTTTACTAATAATTGTATATATTTCAATCTGTAGTTTACACCGCAATTCTACTTGTTAGGTCATTTAATTTCATTTTTGTAACTACATCCATTTAGACTGACTATATCCCATCCTGTCTGCAGGTACCGCTGTGACTGTGAACCTGGGTGGGTGGGCAAGAACTGCGACCTGGACAGAAATGACTGTTTGCCCAGTCCCTGCCAGAACGCTGGAACGTGCATCGACCAGCTCAATGGCTTCACCTGCAAGTGTCGCCAGGGC
Organism: Myripristis murdjan; assembly: GCF_902150065.1. Lineage (NCBI taxonomy): Eukaryota > Metazoa > Chordata > Actinopteri > Holocentriformes > Holocentridae > Myripristis > Myripristis murdjan. Next base: position 21,212,239 of record NC_043987.1, on the reverse strand, counting down.
TTCAGAGGTGAGAGGGCTCCTGCATGTGACTTCAGTCCTGCGCCAGAAAAATGTGTTACATTTTGCATGAAAGTGTTGTAGTTTTGATACTTAAAGTTTCTTTTGGATTGTCCAAAACACCCCTCTTGCCTCACAGTGGGAGGAATACAACTGACTTGCTTCAGTTGAAGCCCTCTATTTGACGGAGCAATGTGGTTCTCAAGTTATCCTCATACCTCCCCCTAGTGGAGAATTTGAGAACTGTAGAGACATTCACCACTGAATAAGACTGTCAGTCTCAGGCTCTTTGAAGTTGGATACCACAGCATGTTTTAATCTAAGTTTGTTTGTTTGTCTGCCCCTCCAACAGGTAATCTCTGCCAGGTGAACATCAATGAGTGTGCGTCCAGCCCATGTCTTAACAAGGGCACCTGTGTGGATGGTGTGGCCAGTTTCACCTGTATGTGTGAGCTTCCTTACAGTGGACCCACATGTGCTGAGGTCCTCACGCCCTGCTCCCCTAACCCCTGTGCTAACCATGCTGTCTGCACCCACACACCAGACTACTTGGGCTACCAGTGTAACTGCCAGCCAGGGTGGCAAGGTGAATAAAATTTCTTCTTCTTATAATCTTGATGGCCCATTTTCTTTCTTTTGTGGTAACTACATAATATGACAGTATGTATAAGAGTGGATGCAAGTCACATATGCATATATAATTTTGAATTATACCTTATGCATCTTTTTTCTGATTCTCCAGGTCAGTTGTGTAACATTGATGTGAATGAATGCATCTCCAACCCCTGTAAGAACCGCGGGACCTGCACCAACACACTTGGAGGCTTTGTGTGTTCCTGTAGAGCTGGATACACTGGGCTGACCTGTGAGACGGACATTAATGACTGCACCCCAAGTGAGTGGCCGCTGAGGCTAATGCATTAAAGTACTACTGCTGTAATACAAAGTCTCATACCACGCCAGGTATGCACCAGGTTCCATATGATTCACCATTCTTTTGTTTTTGTTTTTTTGTCGCTTTCCGTGTCTTCAGACCCATGCCTGAGTGGAGGCTCCTGTACAGATGGTGTGAACTCTTTCCACTGTAGCTGCCTGCCAGGCTTCACTGGGCCCCGCTGTGCTATAGAGATCAACGAATGCCAGAGTTCCCCCTGCAAGAATGGTGGCACCTGTACAGACTATGTTAACTCCTACACCTGCACCTGTAGACCTGGTTTTACTGGCATCCACTGTGAAACCAACATCCCTGACTGCACTGAAAGGTGAGTAGGAGAGTGTGTGTGTGTGTGTGTGTGTGTTTGGATGTCTGTTTGGGTGTTTTTGTTTGCTCTGTGGTGTACTGTGGATCATTTCAATCCAGTCTAACAAACAGTTTATCATGTTTCCACAGCTCCTGCTTTAATGGAGGGACATGCACAGATAAAATCAATGGCTATTCCTGCACTTGTCGCCCCGGCTTCACTGGCTCCCACTGTCAGTATGAGGTCAATGAGTGTGACTCCCAGCCTTGCCTCAACGGAGGTTTCTGTCAAGATGCACTGGGGTTATTCCGCTGCTCCTGCCCCAAGGGCTACACTGGCACCCGTTGCCAGGTACACACACACACACACACACACACACACACAGTGACAGATACTTCAGAAAATTCCGGTTAAAGTCATTCGCCTTCATATATTCATGTGCTTTGAATGATAAATATTGACTGTTTTCCGTCTGTGTCTTGTCTACGCAGACGCCAATGGACTGGTGCAGACGCTCTTCACCCTGCCAAAATGGAGGGCGCTGTCGTCAGAAGGATGCTTCCTTCACTTGTGAATGTCCTGGCGGCTGGTCTGGCCGCTACTGTGACATTCCCAGGGTCTCCTGTGAGACGGCTGCTCGCCAGAGAGGTATGCTTTGCACTCAAACTTGTGACATGCTCTGTTCATATCTTATTGTGTACATGTTTGGGGACATTTTAATACCCATTCTATATTGTAATTGCATCACCACTCCTGAGCAACTTCAGACTGATTGTTCTTCTATATTTTTCTAACTAGGTCTCCAGACAGATGAGCTGTGTCACCATGGTGGTCACTGTGTCAACACTGGGAACACACACTACTGTAAATGTCCTGCTGATTACACCGGGAGCTACTGTGAAAGCCAGGTGGACCACTGTGAAGACAAACCCTGTCGCAATGGCGCCACTTGCAGGGGATATGTCGGAGGGTACCAGTGTGATGTGAGTTCAGTGCATTGCCAAGATTACCAAATTCAGTATCAGGTTTCAGCACAACCTCAGTGTTACAGGGATCATCTAACTGTCGTCTGCATGTCATTATAGTGTATGCCAGGCTATACAGGAGAGAACTGCGAGATGGAGATCAACGAGTGCCAGTCTCACCCTTGCCAGAACGGAGGCACCTGCATTGATCTGGTGGGCCATTACATCTGCTCCTGCCCCCCTGGCACACTGGGTATGTAAACACATGTTCAGCAAATTATGATTTTTGAGTCTCAACTTTGTGTCAAATAGGTTGAATGGTCGCCATTAATCAATTAATCTTCTTCCCCAAAGGTGTATTGTGTGAGATCAATGAAGATGACTGTGCTCCGCCCCTGAGGCTGCGCAGCGCTCCCCCTAAATGCCTGAACAACGGTACCTGTGTGGATAGAGTGGGTGGCTACCGGTGCAACTGTCCCCCTGGCTTCACTGGAGAGAGGTGCGAGGGAGACATCAATGAGTGTCTCTCCAGCCCCTGCAGTCCAGCCAACAGTCTTGACTGCATCCAGTTGCCCAATGACTACCAGTGTGTTTGCAAGCCTGGCTTCACAGGTTAGTGTGTGTGTGTATTCCTTGGCAGCTCTTTATTGTGAATGTGACTGTAAATGTGAAGCAGGCATTTCTGGAACTGGAAAAGATTATGCATGCTATGTCGTAATACCATTAATATGTTTTTGTTAGGTCGGAGGTGTCAGAGCCGGTTCAGCGTGTGTGAGTCTCAGCCTTGTCAGAATGGTGGAGCTTGTTCTGTGTCCAGTAGCTCAGCGCTGGGATACACCTGCACCTGTCAACTGGTAAGTGCACATTCTCAGACAGGGTTTTGATACAAAATGTATTTTTATTGTTATTTTGTGTCTTACAGCTTTGTATTAACTGTTAATGTTGCGTATTTTCAGGGCTATGCTGGGTCAAATTGTGAAAGGAGCATGTCATGTCGGGAGTTGTCCTGTTATAATGGAGGCAGCTGTGCACTTACCACACGTGGTGCCCGCTGCACCTGCCTGCCAGGTTATGCAGGTCCTCAGTGTCAGCACCGCAGTAATGAAGGTTGTTCCTCCCAGCCCTGCCGCAATGGAGGGCTGTGCATCGAAGACAACAATTTTCCATTCTTCCACTGCCAGTGTCCCAGTGGCAGGACAGGGAAACGCTGCGAGCAGGGCAGCGGACAGCTCACAGAGCCCCCTCCACCTTCCTGCCCTCTGGCAGACTGCCACGGCAAAGCCAACGATGGCGTGTGCGACAAGGAATGCAACACTTTCCCCTGCCGCTGGGATGGCGGTGACTGCTCTTTGGCAGTAAACCCCTGGGCTCGTTGCACAGACCCCCGCTGCTGGCGAGTCTTCAACAACAGCCAATGTGATGAGTCCTGCAAAAATGCTGATTGTCTCTATGATAACTTTGACTGCAGGAGCAAGGAAAAAGTTTGCAAGTGAGTAATCCAGTCATGTACTGTAGTTGAACTGTTTCTGTCGCATCTTCCACTATCACAAAAAATCCTTTTGCTGATCCTTCTGCATGTTTGTCCTCTCCAGCCCTATCTATGAAACCTACTGTATTGACCACTACGCTGATGGACGCTGTGACCAGGGCTGCAACACAGAGGAGTGTGGCTGGGACGGCTTGGACTGCGCAGGGAAGGTTCCAGAAGACCTTGCAGATGGTGTCCTGGTCCTAGTTGTCCTGCTGCCTCCAGAGGAGCTTCTCCGCACCAGCACGGCATTCCTGCAGAAGTTAAGCGCCATCCTGCGCACCACATTGCGTTTTCGCCTGGACCAGAATGGAGAAGCCATGATCCGACCCTACACCCGCCGAGAGGCACGCCTCAAACGAGAGCTCCAGCCTCAACAGGAAGTCATCGGGTCTGTCAGGCACACCAAGGACTTAAAAATTCAAGCACTGAGTGTAAATTGTACTGAATACTAAACACCGTCCCTCCATCGTTCCTGTAGGTCCATTGTGTACTTGGAAATAGACAACCGTCTGTGCTCCCAGGGCTCTGAGGAGTGTTTCCCTACTGCCGATAGTGCTGCAGACTACCTAGGAGCCCTGTCAGCTGTGGAGATGCTCCGCTTCCCTTACCCCATCAAAGAAGCCCGTGGTGAGTACAGATACTATCAGAACACAAACACAATTTTTCAGTAAAAGTTACTGAATAAATGTTACTGTTGCACACTAGGCCTGCCTTCCCAGAGGCATTTGATTAATTATTTATTTTTCTTTTCTCTACAGGTGAGAGGATAAATGGACCTGAAGTGTCTGATTGGGGAAAGTTGATGTTGGTGGGCATAGCCTCCCTTTTACTATTGGTCATCCTGGTCGTGGGCATGTTGATTGCCCGTAGAAAGAGAGAACACAGCACCCTGTGGTTCCCTGAAGGCTTCTTCCTGAAGAAGGAACCTAGCAGCAACAAGAACCGCAGGGAACCTGTGGGCCAGGATGCTTTGGGCATGAAGTGAGTTTATTGTGTGCAAATGCATACACTGAAAATGTTGCTGGGACTGACTAGTTTTGGAATACTGTTTTTAGATGCACATAAAGCACTTGAAATTGATTTCACTTCCTTGCATTGGCATTATTTAACTTTGACTTCTGTTAACAGACACATGCCAAAAACTGTGGAGGAATCTCTTCTAGGAGACCATAGTGATCAGTGGATGGACACAGATTGCCCGGAGGCAAAAAGGCTGAAGGTCAGTTATGCAACATTCACACATTGTCCAGCATCTGTTGTATTTACACAACATTTACACATGCTTATCTTAAGATAAGATCAGACAACTTCATTAATCCCCAAAGGGGAAACTGTTGAACCACCAATACAGCCAACAACCAGCATGCACATAGTAAACAAATACACATCACAACAACAATGATTTCAACACAAGGCCACTGAGACATGATTAAAAACCATAAATCTTATTCCTTTGGTGTTCAGGTTGAGGAGCCCAGTATGCTTTCAGACAGTGAGGATGCAGTGGACAGCAGGCAGTGGACACAGCATCACCTTGCAGCTGCAGACATTCGTGTGCCTCCTACCATGGCCCTGACCCCACCTCAAGGAGAGTTTGAAAGTGACTGTATGGATGTCAATGTCCGAGGCCCAGGTTGGTGAATAGTTTTGAGATATAAGTTGTGATTTGCACATGCAAATATTTGTTATTATTTTTTAATTTTTATATGATCTATCACATTGTTTGTATTGACTTACAAGCTAATTCATGCCTGTTTCACCTCCTGCCAGATGGTTTTACTCCTCTGATGCTGGCATCATTCTGTGGAGGTGGACTAGAGCCTGAGGTAGCAGAGGAGGAAGAATCTGAGGAATGCTCAGCCAACATCATCTCTGACCTCATCTACCAGGGCGCCTCCCTGGCTGCTCAGACAGATCGTACTGGAGAGACGGCACTCCATTTAGCTGCTCGCTATGCCCGCGCTGATGCTGCCAAGAGGCTGCTGGATGCCGGGGCAGATGCTAATGCTCAGGACAACACAGGACGGACTCCGTTACATGCCGCAGTGGCTGCAGACGCACAGGGTGTTTTCCAGGTAACAGGCAACACTGAAATATTTTCAACATCCTTCATCATATGCAGGTGTCATTTTCTTCATCACTAACTTTGCTTATTCCAACTTCCCAGATATTGATCCGCACTCGGGCTACAGATCTGGACTCTCGAATGTATGATGGCTCCACTGCGCTGATCCTGGCCGCACGGTTGGCAGTGGAGGGAATGGTGGAGGAGCTCATCACTTGCCACGCTGATGTGAATGCAGTGGATGAATTGGGTAAGTGTGTGCTACTTGTCAATCAGTTGATCACTCTGAGAACTGCTGCTGTATTGTGGTTACATTCATCTTTGAGAACACAGATGTGTAAGTTCAGTGCTTGTCTTCTCTTGTAGGTAAATCTGCCTTGCACTGGGCTGCTGCTGTAAATAATGTGGATGCCACTGTTGCCCTGCTTAAGAACGGTGCAAATAAGGATATGCAAGACCTCAAGGTATGGTACCAACACGTTCTTCTTCAAGCACTGTTTTGATTTACAAATGGAATGATCATCTTTTGCATATTCCTGTCTTTCACAGAGATTGACATAGGTGTTTTTCCTAATTCTCTGCTTTTTTGCTTTTTTTTTCCAGGAAGAAACACCTCTCTTCCTTGCAGCCCGTGAGGGCAGCTGCGAGGCTGTCAAGGTGTTGCTGGCTCACTTTGCAAACAGAGAGATCACAGACCATATGGACAGGTTGCCCAGAGACATTGCTCAGGAGCGTATGCACCACGATATTGTCCAGCTCCTAGATGAATACAACACAGTAAGGAGTCCCCAGGGCCACGGAGGGGCTGGACATCATCTTGCCGGGGGACACACACTGTCCCCTCTCATGTGCCCGCCCAGTGCCTTCCTGCCCAGTCTGAAGAACACCCCCCAGAGCAAGAAGAACCGTCGGCCTGGGGCCAAGGGCTCTAGCCTGGGAGGCCAACATGCTGCCAGTCTAAAGGAATCAGTCAAGGCCCGCAATAAGAAGCTGACCTTGGACATGCAGAGCGCCCTACTGGAGAGCTCAGTCACCCTGTCCCCAGTCGACTCACTGGACTCCCCCCGAGGCGGAGCTAGCAATGCTGGCTATGTCACCAACCCCACATCCCCTGTGGCCATGCCCTCTCCAGGGCTTTTCCATTCCTCCATGTCTGTCCCAAGTACTCCCATGGTACACAGCAGCATGCTGGAGGGAGGGGGCCCCTTTGCTGTGTCTTTAGCCCAGCTCAATGATCTGGGAGATGGAGGAATGGCCTTGCAGGGACGTGTCTCCATGGCTTCGGGAGTCAGTCATGGCTATGTGCTCAATTCTGGCCAGATGGGGCTTAACATGGGCATGGTCAGTCCGGTCAGTGTGCCCTTCGACTGGCACAACCGGATGCCCCCCTCCTCCCAGTGCAGTCAGCAGGTAGTGAACCTGGCACAAAGTAGCCAGGCAGGCATGCACCCCCAGAGCCCAGCCATGCAGCAACAGAACATGCTGATGCACCAGCAGCAAATGTACCGTAACCCCATGCTGCAGCCCACACCCGTCACCTCTACACCCTCCATCAGTCCCGTCAAGCTGCCCTCCATCGCCGAACAGCAACAACAGCAGCAGCTCATCAGCCACACCATGACCAGTCAGCAGAGCATGGCCCGCATGGGCACCTCCACCCCACCCACACCCCAGACCTCACAACCACCACCAGCCTTCTTCCAGCAGCAGCAGCAGCAGGTGCCTCAGCAGCCCGCACAGCCCCAGCCTGCAGCACAGCCACCACAGGCTGCCACACCAGCAGCCCAGCCCGCTCAGGCCCCACCCTCCCAAGCGAGCAGCAGCACAGCAGGCCTGGAGGATTACCCTACCCCTCCCTCCCAACATAGCTACTCCTCTGCGCTAGATGCCACCCCCAAGCATTACCTCCATCTGCCAAGTGAGCACCCCTACCTGACCCCCTCTCCAGAGTCGCCTGAGCCCTGGTCCAGCCCTTCCCCACACTGTGTGTCTGATTGGTCAGACTCTACGCCCAGCCCAGCAGTTGCTGGCCCCACCCAGACCCAAATCCCCCATGTGCCAGAGGCCAACAATAAGATGCAAGTGTTTGCCTGAGGATCCCAAGACCTCAGCTTGAAAAGGGACCTGGGGTAAAGAATATGTGGACTGGCTCTTGGGCCTGTCTGTGTTTTTATGTGTCAGCCTGTTTCCAAGATTTTCATTGGATTTGGATTGACTGTGTTTTATCAAGAGGACCATCTGCTAGTGATTTCTGCAGAGAAAGAGTAAAGGGAAATGTGTGTTGTCTGTAAAAAGAGCAGACAATTTAATGAAGTAAGACTTATTCTGTCACAGATGGACTTGTTTTTTATTATTAAAAAAGTATATGAAGAATACCAAGTCTTTCATTTCAAAGACTTAGGGGATACTCTCCTGAAAACTAACAAACATTTTAAAAAAGTAGATAAGAGAAAAAATTAAAATGTTGAAGGGAATTCCTTTATTTTTATTTATTGTTTTACGTTTCTCCAAACTGCCTTGTCAGGTGTTTTCTCCCTCTTTCTGTCCTGGCCTCTCACATGATGCCCCTCCTCACACCCCTTCACATTTTACATGGACCGCCTACATTTCTACTTCACCAGCACGTGATGGTACACAGAAGAGATTTTATTCCCTGTCCATCCATTGCGTTGCTGGTAGTTTACATTGCTAATGACATTTCAGCTGAGTTAACAGACAGAAAGAGGAAGTCTCACCTCTCTTTATTGATATTTATTTAGGCCAACAACAGCTGGGAAAAATTATAAAGTGGTTCTGGCATATATATGTATGCTTTACATATATAGTAAACAGTAGTGATATATTCTGATTTGATTTGATTGATTTGTGATAAATGATTACATTCCATAGAAGTATTATCAATAAGAATGTAGAAGGGTGTCTCTGAAGCACTTCAAGGGGCAAGCCTTAAAGGGCAATAGTGGGTCAGATACAGTGCCACCAGAAAGTATTTAAAAATGTAAAAAAAAAAAAAAAAAAATGTACCCTTTATGTTTAAATGTTTACATTTTTAATAAATTTACAAAAATGTCTGAAAACATGTTTTCAGTTTGTCATTATGGGCTATTTACTGTAGATTTTTTAAAAGAACTATCCTCAAATCGGTTTTAGAATAAGTCTGTAATGTAACAAAATGTGGAAAAACTGAAGGGGTGTGAATACTTTCTGGTGACACTGTACATCATTTAACAACTATGGACATTTATAATACATGGGGGCATTCTATCCATGGTTGTTTACCCAGTGTTCATTAAAAAATGAGGACAGAAAATGATTAAATGACTGTTTGAGTAACAGTCAGTGATTGATTACTGGTTGTCATGCTCCCTTCCCCACCTCGATGTTCCTTCTGCACTCTTTGTCTTGCTGACTCTACATGAGTCTACCTCCAGTTCTAATGCCAGCCTCAAATAACTTCAATGTTGGAGCTTATTTTCATTCACTTTAAGGAATTATTTAGAACTATAAAATCAGCTTGTCACTGCCCTTTTATAGTCTTATTTGAATTTTTTTTTTTCACATTTGTTTTATACTCTGTATATTTTTTGAAACCATGGATACCTGTTTAACATCACCTTTGATGTGCTAAGCTATGTTTACTGGCTGCTATTATATGTCACCCTCCCGACCCCCACCTGCAACATTCCTGCATGCTGCCTGTCTTGGCAAGCTTGGCGCTGTGCTGTACTGTACTGCTGGCTGAAGTCCTCTCAACTCTCGTTTCAGCAGCATCCACCTCAGATCAGAGCATGATCAGAAGACTGACTGATAGTTTTATTCTTTGAGCCCTGGTCATGTGCATGACTGAACTAAAGGGAAACATTCCTGAAGGATCTGTGGTAGATGAGGTCATGTAGTTTCTCTCGCCTCAGTCTCATCTCTGGTAGCGTGTGTAGTGTGTTAGTGGTCAGTATGAGGGTGTGGCTGCTGGCCTGTGACTGCTTATGCCCTGTCACTCCTTAGGGAGGTGTTTTATGGCATGCAGCGGGATGGTTCCTCTGCATCTATAGTAGCTGCCAGCCCAGGAGCCACGGAGTTGGCATCTTAAGATGACTTGTGAGAAGACATTGAAGGAGAGAACACTACTATGTAGTGCTGCACCCTTTAACTTTTTTCAGTACTTCAGGATGACTCTCCCAGTGATCCAGCTAACCCTTGTGTATTGTCTGACCAGTTCTTTTTCTGCATGTGAACTGAGACAGTAGGATAGGGCTCATCCTTTCCTTAACATGCCGTGGCCATTTCACCATAAACTCATTTGATAATAGTAGAATTTTAAGCAAGTAACTTCTGCATTTGTATCTTGCAGTGCGTGACATTATGAGCAGAAACAAATAGTTCACCGCTTTGAGCTACTGCTCTTGTGGTGACTTAACATCCCCCTGCTGGTAGTTGTATCATCAGACTCAGTACATCTTTCATTGAACCTGTTCGCTATAGACTCAGCTACTGTTCTGTTAGAGTCGAGTTGTTCAGAGGTTACCACAACAGAAACTTCTTTTTTTTTTTTCATCTGGTCTTTTCAGTTCTCTCCAACGCCGCTCTACTAAATGTTTTATACATTTCAAGTTCCCAACTTCTGCCTGTAAATATTTTGTCCTGGGTTAGATCTATTTGTTTGAGAAGTCTTATGTTTCTAAAATGATTGTCATGTACTAAAAAGGACAAAAATAAAATGTACTTCCTTTTAGCATTATTTGAAGCTGAGGATGTGACTGATATTTTATTGGTCTTGTATTATTAGAACAGTCATAGATATTTTCTATCATTATTATTAATTTCTATACTTGTTTAAAAGTAGTTTAAAATCATTGTACATAAAACCTTTCCACAATTTCTCTTTCTACAGTCAAAAGTTGTAAAATAAGTTACTTATAATAAAAACTGTAGGGAACTACATTTTTGTGTCCTTGTGTTTTATAGGCTGTTTTATTATTATTGTTATTATTATTACAGGGTAAATTTATCATTCATTAAAGTCATCTTCATATACAGAGAAATAAATAATAAAATTCATCTAGTCACTGTACTCAATGTATTCCATATTCCAGAAGCTCACAAAAGTTATGCATTTTGACTGCAGGGTTTTTTTTTTTTTTTTTTTTTGGTAAGCTCTCTCGTATATTCACCATACTAGTCATCTATGTATCTATATTTTAATCTATCTAAAATCAATAAATTGAAATTTTCACATTTTAAATACCATATTTTCTAAACATTATCATTGGCCATTACTTTCAATGCTACATGCACCCATCTAGTCTCACTCTGTCCAGTCTACTCTGTTAAATCAACACTTCAAACACACCATGGTACATTCTTCTTTTTTTTTTATGATCAACAGTTTGTGCTCTTTAAAGAATAATTGTCATCTGTTTTACCAGTGTTTCCCTAGATACCATTTGAGTTGAGCTAAAAGACACATGACATCTTGTTTTCCACAACTTAGATACCACATTTATAACCAACCAAAACAAATCTTCTTGCACTGATAAATTTCCTTGAAAAATGTCATATCTACATGTCTTCTTATTAATATCAATCAAGATTCATTACCTTCATTTTAACCATACATCCACAGACCCATAGCATTGAAACAGAAAATGGTGCAAGGTCTCATCTTCACTATAAATAGGGGTTTGGGCATTACATTACATTCATTATCGAACGACCGGGTGCACTGCTAATCTATTATATGCTATGAGAACAGCTTTATCCTTTCCATTTACTGTTAAGCCCATTTGAAAATAAATCTTTAATGCACATCTGACTCTCCATCAATTTTAATTTACCATTTTTTCCCTCATCTATTTGCAAATCTTATTTGGGGTCCCCTCTCAACCGATATTCACCCCATCGTATTTTTTAATATAGCTTCTACATGTAAATTTAAGGGATGGCATGTCATTACGAGCCACATCTATCTGTTTTTGTTTGTTTTTCTAACCATGGGGCTGCTCTCTGTATTTCATTCCATATTGCAGCCGGAAACAGCTGACAGATCATGACATTAATGATCACTACCACACCTGGTTCATTCACAGGCACTCACAAAAACATGGGCAGTAATAGAAAGATGGATTGTATGCTTGAGAAATACTGCATAATATATTGTGCGTTTTTACAGTACATGAAGACGTACTTTATCTCTCACATTTTGTGCCAAAAATTGACTAAATGCTAAGGAGTTCAGTCATTACAGTCACATTGGTCTCAACAACTCTCATCTATAGAGTTACAGCTACCAGAATGAATCACCCACTGCTGTGCTTCCCTCTCTTTCCAAACTGCAGCAGACTGAAGGTTTGCCGTCAGAATAACCTGTCGATCACATCTTTAACTCTTCCCAGCCCTCTTCTGCAGCATGCGCAGCAGCCCAAGTGTAGCATTGAACACACTGTCATGTTTGAATATCATCTTGTAGAAGGTGTCCAGAGGCAGACGCCCAGTGGGATCTGCATGTTTCAGTGCAGTCAAGGGCATGTAGAGGCGGTTGGTCTGGTGGCGGAGAGGAGGCGCCTTGGCTGTGATCACTTTTAGCGTTTGCTGTATGACGGTATGAGAAGAATCAGTCAAACTCCAGACGCTGTTCCCTCACTATTCATTTTTGCTTTCAACATCCTATATTCTCTAAAAAATCAAATGAATGACAGCATAATTGTGAGGACTTGCCTCGGCCACTTCCTCGGGTGTCTGGCCTAATGAGGTGAAGACCTTTCTGGAGTACGGCAGATAAATCTCGTGGAAGATTCTGGCAGTCTCCGCATCCGTCCCTGATAGGTCCATCTTCGCAGCACTCTCATAAACTTTATTTTCAAACTCTGTCACCACAGGGCCAGGTTCCACTAGAGTCATCCTGAAGAGAGGATACAGATACAGAGAAGCATGTAGGACCCCTGATCAATTACCATCAATAAGCACTCACGTGGTGGCTATGTTAACATATTATGACGGTTAATATTTTTTTTTTTTTTTTTTTTTTTCAGGACATGCACTCACTTGATGTTAAACTTCATTGCTTGTACTGCCAGACTTTCACAAAATCCTTCCACAGCGAATTTGGAAGCAGAGTAGGCATCATTGAACAGAAGCCCTGTATAAAAGCAACAGGAGGAAACCAGATAGACGTAAGACTTTTAAATTCAATTTTTAAATTCTCAATTTCTTAATTTCCAGAACATGTAAACAAACACACCCTGTATGCCCATGACACTGCTCATCACCACAATATGGCCACTCTGCCGCCGCTTCATGTCCGGCAGCACTTCTTTCACCAGCCGTGCCAGGCCAAAGAAGTTAGTGTCGAACAGCTCCTGCATGGCAGCTATACTCTGGCACTCCAGCGGCCCAATCATGCCCACGCCCGCATTGTTCACTACGACAGAGGGACGGCACTGTGTCATTAGCAGAGAGCAGTCAACTGTGTCAAAAGCCTTTGTTAAATCAATAAAGAGAGCAGTACAGTGTTTTTTGTTATGCAAAGCTGAGACTATGTTATTAATAACTAAAGAAGCAGCAGAATTTGTGCCATGGTTAGGCCTAAATCCATAATAAGGAATAAGTGGACAAAAATGATTTCAACCCCTCATTAATAAGAGCATTTTTGCAAAACAAGATAGATTTAGATTTGATAATTGTTTAATTCAGATTTAAATGTGGTAGCAAATCTGAATGTTGTCAGTTCCACTTTTTGTCAGTTGCACTTTTACTTTTTAGCATTCTTAATTTGACCTTATTTTCAATTAATTTAGCCTTTTTTTTTTTTTTTTTTTTTTTTTTGCTTTTTGATTTTACTTATGTCATGTATTGTATGTATCTCAGCAACACTGAAAATGAGGTATCTCCCTCAATGTGTTTTCTGGGGTTTTAATAAATAAAATGACGATGATGATGTAATCACACTCTTATGGTTCTAACATTGTAATGTACAAAGAAGGGTGTTTGAAAAGAATGTGAGACCGCGAGGCCTGACCGAGTACATCAACCCGTCTGTCTGGCAGGCTGTTGACACACTCTCTGATGGAGTCCTCACTGCAGGCGTCCAGCTGTTTGATCTCCAGGGTTTTGTTGAGGGAGTCGCCTGCTGCTTTCTCCAAGCGCTCCCGTTTGTCCAGGTCCCTCATGGTGGCCACCACTGACTCAAATAAACAACAAACATGCCACCTGTTAACAGCTGAGGTTACTTTTAGCATATCTGATTTACGATCACCTGACATGTCAGAGGTGAGGGAGTGGCTGACCTTTGAAGCGTTTCAGCTCGTCCTTGGCCAGCCGGACAGCCACTGCCAGGCCAATGCCGGAGGAGCACCCGGTCACCAGCACCCTCCTGGTCCCCATGGATCTCTGACCTCAGGGCTGCAGCAGGTGATCCAGGCTACCCTGCTAAACAATGCTGCGAACAAAGATATAAGACTAAAGGAAAATCCCATCCTTGAAGACTGTTACACTGTCATGTGTCATTAATCTTTGATGTTTAGTGTATTTAAGTTGTTCATTTGCAATGAAATGTTGTGATTCAGTGTTTTGGTAAACATAATTGCCACCAAGCCGCCTTTGGTGCTTTTATTTTTTAAAGTGCCATTTATTTAAAAAAAAAAAAAAAAAAAAGAAAGAAAGAAAGAAAAAAAAGACTGCAGGTTGGAGCTGGTTACTTATCAGATGGAACAAAAACACAAAATACATGGGCCATAGCTCCTTTTTAACAGTGCCATAGTGTAAGGGTGCTTTGTTTCTGCCTTTTTTTTAGCAGGTAATGTAGTTCATTACAATGTATTATGTGAATACATAACACTAAACACAAATAAAACACAAATTAAGAAGAAAAACGCCATATCCTGGTTCTCCCCTACTGTCAAGCAGATGCATGACATGAATCCTCAACCCAACACACACACACACACACACACACACACACACACACACACACACACACACACACACACACACGCACACTCTATAGCTTGATCATAGCTGAGACCATGAGACCAACCTGCCCATGAGATCTGAGAGTAATTTTGTCAAAAAAGATTGTGAAAAGATTAAATGTCAAGATAATATCAGCTCCAGTCCACCAAATTTCCCCTCAGGGATCAGTAAAGTATTTCTGATTCTGATTCTGACTTAGTGTATCCTGAGAATCCTGGACTCTTCACAGCAGACTTTTAGTCCAATTTTTTAACTTGACCCAAAAAGTTTAAATATTTGCCCCTCAGCCCTACTTTAGATATGTGGAGTCACACTATTGATAAGCAAGGAATTTCATTTTCAAGATGCACAACACAGTAGTAATAGGTGTAGTAATACTATTGTTGTTGTTGTTGTTGTTTATCATAGTAAGACTCTGGTCCAATGCCAAGTTTTAAAGCTGAGGCAATAGTGATGCACCAGAGTATATGTGCTCATGTGATAGTATTCTACATGGTATTAACACAATGTTGACAAATCCTTTTAACCCACTCTATGGTTTGAACTGCTGAATATGATCTCCATACAGTCATAACACTGTCCAGCACAGCAATGACTTTTTATGAATACATTTATGTAGTCATTGTGGATACTACAGCTTTTGGGTGTATACTGTAAGACTCATTTGTCCAACACGTGTACAAGAGCATCTGTGTCACTGACAACCCTACAACAAATGTATCACACATGTTAGAAAGGTACTAATCAGATATCAGGCGAGTCCCAGTGGGAATAAACTGAAGGAATGATAGTGTAAGAAGAAATCTAAGGTACCACTAGGCCTCAACTCATTGTGGAGTTCAGCAGCCACACTACAGATTCCTATAGGACCAGTAAGCCACAGACTAATGACCGCCCCCGGGCCTGGAGCCTCTGAGCCTGGCTGTCCTGTAGCCTATAGGTGGTGTTGTGGTCTACCAACCTGGAGCGCAAACAGCGCGTCCTCAGCAGCGGCAGATACGCAGATTATAGTGCGCAAAACAGCTGCGGCCCGATCCAATATTACTGGATCATTCAAAGACGCAGGACACCGCACAAAGTCACACTGCGACGTGCGGCTACATAAAGCCAGCGATTACCTAAATGGGTCACAGTGGCGCACTCACAGGCTGCGGGCCATGGGAGTTGTAGTTCTTTATCGTGATGCCGGAAAAACTTCAACACAGTCGCCGCGTTTTAGAGGGACACCGTGCAAACATCAAGGCAAAACCAAAGCGAGATAAGGATATCACAACAATACCATAAAGTGCACAAAGGTCACTAAAATTTTACTATGTGATACCAAAGAAGCACTTTATATTGTTTCAGTAATATAATAGGAATAGCCTCATAGAGTGACTATAATAAATACCAATAATCAATCAGTCAATCAATAAAGTAAGTAAGTAAGTGACTAAGTATGATAAGACCAATATGAATATTATAATGGTTTTTATTTGAAGACGAGAAGTGCTGTCACCCTGTCACACAGATAGAAACTAATTTAACGATTTCATAGGGGATTGCATTATAGGTCGGACCCCCTCAAGACAGAGATAACTTGTTCTTTGCAACTGCAAAAATTTCTAAATGCTAAATTTTTAAAATTCTTAAAATGTGCGCGTGCATCAGAATTAGAAGATGTGATGGCTTATTAACAAATAATAATAATAATAATAAATTATTAACCAATAAGCTATCACGCGGTTTGCCGTTTACAATCTTTAGCGGTCATTAGTGATGATTACCTTTAATAATTCCCCCTTTGCAGAGGCACCATATTTTAAGGACATGTTTCAATTTACCACAGGTTTTTGAATAGATAAGATTATGCATTATGATCTATATTAAATACACTTAAAACTTTTACTCATGTCGTGCTGGCCACAGCGTCAATATTCTCTTATGGAAATAGGATCACCTTTCATGCAGTGCACACAGCACAATCATGCCATATCACAATTATTCAGTGTTCTTGTGCTCAGGTCTGAAACCTGCCACCAGGGGGCAGCATGGTACTTGTAATAGCAGCAGAGAGGACTGCACCGACCAGACAGAACCTCATTATCCCCTTTGAGGAAACTGGTTTTGCAGCATCAACATATAGCACGTAAAAATATCCCAAAGGACACGTATAAAAACACATAAGAATATCATTACACAGCAGGCTTCATAATTAGTTAAAGTGCAGTGAGTGAAAAACTGTTGAGCAACATCATGGGGCACCAAAGTGCTCATCCCTTAAGGGAGGGGAGTAAACTCTGTGTATGTGCGTGGGTTTCACTCAAATAAATCCTGCCTTTCTCACTAGTCTTTGGGTAAAACGTCTGGATAGGCTAGACTGGGGTGCCCCACTGAGTTTCTACTCACATTTAGAGTCCTTGAAAATGTATTAATATTATTGGACATACACTCAGTGTCCACTTTATTAGGTCCACCTGTACAATCTAATGCAGTTCAGCGCAACAGCTCTGCCATAAATTCTACCTTTCAACAAAGTTTATGATGTTCATTTTTTGTTTGCATTGCTGAGAATGTGTAAAATTAATTCTATGTTTATTATTGAGTTGTAGTTTGCAGAGGTCTTGTACTGGACTACATTATCCTGAGTGGTGTTTCTAGTTTTTTGTCCTCCCTATTTATATACATGAAAGGGGGCAGAATAGTGGAAACACCCCTCAATAAAATGCAGTCCAGTACAACAGCACCACTAACTATGAGCTTAATGCCAAACACAGAATTGAATGAACACCTCTATTACTGTGACAAAAAGAAAAGCTGTGCATTATAGGCATCATAAAAGGAAAGTTTATGGCAGAACAGGGCATTTATTAGATTGTACAGCTGGACCTAATAAAGTGGACGCTGAGTGTATATTCCCAATGTAAATGCATGTGCGTTGAGTGTAACAGGTCTCTGATGTTTTACACATGTAACAGGATCATATTCCGCTTGAATAATAAATATGACAGACCTGACTCCATAACATAAAACTCTTGCTTAAGGCAGAGTCTATACATTGTGTGCCAATCAACCATCTAACCCACATGCCAATTATCAATAATTTGGAGCGAGGGAGGGTTTCCCTTAAATCTTAGTCAGATAAGAAAAGAGACTAAATCCTTTAAACACACAGAACTCAAAGCTGCTGCTCTCAGTTTACATCAAGTCCATTCAGTGTTCATTCAAAACAAACCGGTAATTAAGTCTTTGAGAGTTAAATGAGAGTTAAAATTTTGTTTTTAAAACCACCAGCTTAAAGCTCTTCCGTCTGACATTGTGTGAGGTTGTTGAAGATGAAGCAGTGCAGATTGATGCACTAATGATATTGTTGAATTTCAGGCACAGCCCATGTAACTTTAGCTAGTTAAATTTGTATTGTGCAAAAAGTACAGAGGTGTTACAGAATGTACACAGACCCTTTTCTATATACCTTTTCTTGCATGCCTTTACTTTGCACTTTTCAATCTAACGTTATGTAAAATGGGTTGTGTATTGTGAGGGGTTGATAAGCTTTTAATAGATGGCTATTGCAGGAAGTTTGAGAAGGGTAATTTTAAAATTTGTGCAGATTGTTCGCTACCTGCTTAAACTGCACTGTATCAAAGTTTCATCAAAAGAACTTATACAAAAAATACAGTTTACCCTAACCTGTTTGGTTGCCAAGTTGAAATGACTTAGAACAGCCAAATCAAGTTTAAATCAAATTTAGTTTTCAGTTCCAGTATTCTTTATGTTTTTGTTTGTTTATTTGTTTTAATCAAGGTGATGCATATTGTTGCTGTTACCGGAAATCTATAATTTGAATGATATTTGGAGGTATAACTATGATTTTCCTATCTGTATGGGGTTTTTTGCGATTTTTTTCCCTCCATTTTAATTTCTACAAACCATTACTTTGATTAATGGACCAATTTTGAAAATGAAAGAATGCCAACATACCAGTAACATCAATAAAAATTATATGTCCTGTAACCCTGTATAAACAGAATGTGTGTGTGTGTGTGTGTGTGTGTGTGAAGAGATTGGTGATATTAGTCAATGAGTCTAAACTTTACCAGATTTATCTGCCAATGAACTGCTAGATCAACAGACCAGGTTACTGTAACTTGTGAAACTGTGCATACGACTTTAGGTAGGGTAGTGGTCAGTGCCAGCTTTTGCATGTATTTATTAAACAAGTTGTACATGAAAAATAATGGCATGTCCTCCTGGTTCAATATTTTATGCTGTAGTTTAACTGAAATATATGCAATGACTTGAGTGTTATTCACCATATTTTCTTGTTTGTAATCATCTGTGTTTTTTAGTTATTTGAATCTGAATTACTTTGCCATCAAAACTTCTAATGAAGTTTTTTTTTTTCTGTTCTGATGACTGGAATAGTAAATAGCGTTACTATTATACTATTATATTATACTTACAATCTTCTTCAACAAAAATATCACCAATATGTCAGGGATAATGAACAGGTGGCTGTGTGTTAAATGGTTTTAAGGCACAACATGACGGCAAAGAGCCATATTGGGTGGTTCTTATCCCTTACATAAGCAACTTTTACAAAACATCACTGCAAACCTCACGTGTAAAGTGTTATTCCCTGAGATCGGACACCTGCAAGGTGTTCAAGACCAAACATTATGTTTGGAGGGAATGAAAGGATGTTGGGTTTACCCTCCAAAGCTCCTTAGACCTTAGGCATGTTATACCGATGGGTGTAACGTGACCTTTTGTCTCATGGTGGAACACATCTCTGAGGGATCCCACTATTTGAAATGGGAACACTCCTCTACAGGCTGTAAAGCGGGTATCATGTGGCCGGAGCTAACACTGTCTTACAAAGCAAGACCTCTCCCTTGACATTATTGTTAACATGGTAAAGCAGCATTTCTTCTGTAGCTATGTCTTTGTTCCTCACAGGCTGGGGACATCTAGCCTAAGAAAGCCAGAACGGTCACTTAAGCCAAAGTCACAATCAATACAATCTGGTGACAACTAATATTGTATGGGAACTAGGTGTTTCCCTCATGCGCTGTGGGTGAAAACACAAGCATGACGTTTTACCCCTGTATGAGAGCTCTAACGTTACAGGTATGCAATTTAGGAAGCACAGCTGTTGAAAAATAGCAGAATTTAATGTTCAAGCAAACTGTGTTAAAAGCAAAAAGACAAGAAGAAACCGTTCAAATGGGGTCACCACAGAAAGGCTGTGACAATTGCCTGAAACAAAAAACTTGTGTAATCGTATTCAGTTATTAGTTCATGATGTGCTCTTGATGTGTTCTCATTTTTCCTGCTTTTGCTTGTGTTTCTCATTGGTTACCTGGCCTTGTGATCAGCCCACCGCCTGGTTTGTGTTCAGGGTTCAGGGAGTGGCCAGCATTCCTTTCATAACCCCTGTTGGAATAAATAGGTGATCTGCATGAGGCAGTGAAACCCACTCTGGAGAACGTGGAACCCAACTCTCTTCGTTACCATGTAAGTACAGTCTCTCTCTCGGGGCTGTCTTGGCATCGAACAGAAACCTGTCAGCATCCAAGGCATCTGGTTTTGGTTTGAGAGAGCCTTGACAAATAGAGTGTGATTGCTGTGCAAAAACCATCTTCTCGGTAGATGCATAAAAACCGCTTGTTTTTATTTAACTGCTGCGACTATTATGTTGTTAAGCCCAAACTGTCTGTATGTGTGTGTCAGGATTTACATTTCAGGGTTCGTTGGTTTTCTGCTGGTGCTGACATCTGAGGCCAAAGTTGGGTAAGAAACTTGATCTCAGTCCATGCAAAACAACTTGTTTGTATTGCACTGCTGCATTTGACCAAACTAATGGTTTAACCAATCAATTGTTTTGTCATTGCATGGTCAAAAAATTGAAATTAATAGAAAAACACACAAATCACCCTCACCCTAACCATTTTTGGCAGACCTAGTGCCTAATGTAGTTAGTCATTCAATATCAGGATTATTATATATCAGTTCATCCGTAGTAATGCCAGTTCATACATGGATATCTCTTTATTTCTGTGTGCATTTTTATATCATCAGAATTTCCCCTCTATTTGCACAGACCCTCCTCTGAGTCAAACCTCTGCACTGAAACAGAAGAGTGCCTGCTGTATGATCTAGTTTGTGAAAATGAAAATTATGAGGTGAGTGCACCTGAGAAGGACATTCTCAGATTAAAGAAATTTTCGCAGCTGCAAGCCCACTCTACAAGGTTTTTGTGCATTGCGTTCAGGTGCGTCACTACAGCTCAGTGAAATGGGTGTCGACAGATGAGGAAGCCTTCTTCATGGACACTGCCATCATGACAGCCTTCAGAAGATTGTTCAAGTACATCACTGGCTCAAACAAGAACGGTGAGTGTGTACTGAACATGCATGTGTGTACATACTGTACATGTGATGTATGCATGTATATGCACACTATTCAGTATTGTGTAGCAGAACAACAATGTGCTTTTTCTGATGCTGACTTATGATTTGCTTATAGGTGAAAAGATTGAGATGACAGCACCTGTTGTTATCAAAATAGATGACAGCAAGAAGCAATTTTGGCAATCCAAAGTCTACACAATGAGTTTCCTGCTTCCATCTGAGCATCAGGAGAATCCACCCCAACCTACTGATGACAAGGTTGGCTCCTCTGAGAGAGATGGCAGGAGACAGACTCATTAACCCACATTCATCATTTGTTGAATTTATGGTGCATCGCTGTCTCATGTCTACCTTAATGCCTGGCAAATGATGAAACATTATTCTCACTTGCAGGTGTACTTCCAAACTATGCCAGAAATGAAGATGTATGTAAAGAGCTATGGAGGTTGGATGATGTCCCTTACAGACAAGATCAACGCTGATCGTCTGACCAATCAGCTTGACGCAGTGGGAGCTCAGTACAAACAAGACCACCACTACGCCGTGGGATATAACAGGTCAGAGAAACCACTGGTGTTCTGTCAGTGTCAGCAGTAACCCAAATAAAAGTTCTCATGTTGACTGATGATGATTTTATCCATACCATGCATTAAACTAACACAAAATACGTGTGCATGTATGTATGTCTGTGTGTTTGTATATTTATTTGTTGCAGTCCCATGGCACTACGCAAACACAATGAGGTGTGGTTTGTTGTTGAGGGTGAGCCGCTGTGCCAGCCAGTGATGAGTGACGGGCCTCTTGTTCCTTGAACATCGTGAAATGCCAACCCAGCAACTCCACACAACTTAGGAGAGATTTGGGAATGTATTATTGTTGAAAAATGGCAACAATTTGTAGGCTACTGTGGCACATAAATGACGTGTCAGTGAGAAAATGTATTGTTAGGATCAAAAGGAATTCACCATTTGAATTGAATATGCCATGGACTGCTTTTTTTCTAATTAAATAAAGGATTATGTTTACTCTGAATGAATGGATGAATTTTATTTATATAGCACCTTTCGTGCACCGAATTCAATATAGGAAAGATATGCAACATACAGCATTTAGCAATGCTGTACATGTACAATATATCACTAAGACAGTTCATGTCATCTAGTGTCATGCTGTGACACTATGACAGGTCATACATTCATACACAATCATACACAATCTCTCTTATCTGATTGTAGTTATGAAATTTCCTCTTAGCCCTATTTAAGGCCTGTTAGGGACAAACAAGGCATCAACAGTGGCTGACTAATGAGAGTAGAAGCAGCCCCACTGACATTCAGCACTTTTTTTTTTTTTTTTTTTTTTTTTATTTTAGCTTTAGTACACCACTAGATGGCACCATCTACAAGACCAATATTTCTCACATTTCACTGCTACAGAACTAAGCACCACAGTGACTTCCACTGTACTGACAAAAGTATTGGGCAACCTACATATTACTCCTAAAGGAGCTCTACAGGAGCATTAACATGGAGTTGGTCCACCTTTTGCAGCTAGAACAGCTTCCACTCTTCTCTACAAGATTTTGGAGTCTGTCTGTGGGAATTTTTGCCTGTTCATCCAGAGGAGCATTTGTGAGGTCAGACACTGATGTTGGACCAGAGGGCCCGGTTCACAGTCTCCATTCTAGTTCATCCCAAAGGTATTGGATGGGGTTGAGGTCAGGTCTCTGTGCGGGCCAGTCAAGTTCTTCCACACCAAACTCAGCCAGCCATGCCTTTATGGAGCTGCTTTGTGCACTGGGGCTCAGTCATTCTGGAACAGAGAAGGACCTTATCCAAACTGTTCCCACAAAGCTGGAAGCACAGAATTGTCCAAAATGTCTTGGTAAGCTGAAGCATTAAGATTTTCCTTCACTGGAACTAAGAGGCTGAGGCTGACCCCAGAAAAACAAGCCCATAGCATTATCCCTCCACCACCAAACTTTACAGTCGGCACAATGCAGTCAGGCAGGGAACGTTCTCCTGGCATTCACCAAATTCAGACTCATCCATCAGACCATCAGATAGAGAAGCGTGATTGGTTGCACTATGCGCCTCAGCACTCAGCGACCCCACTCTGTAACTTTACATGGTCTGCCACTTGGTGGCTGAGTTGCTGTGGTTCCTAAACACTTCCACTTTGCAACAATACCACTTACAGCTGATGGTGGAATATCTGGGAGGGACGAAATTTCACAAACTGACTGCTTGCAGCAGTGGCATCCTACTACATTACTATTACCATACCACGCTGGAATTCGGTGAGCTCTCTAGATTGAGCCACTCTTTCACAAACATTTGTAAAGGCAGACCACATGTCTAGGTCCTTGATTTTATACACCTGTGACAGTGGGACTAAATGAAACACCTGAGTTGAATGATTAAGATGTGTGTCCCAATACTCTTGTCCATATAGTGTATTTGTAGAGACCAAATTGCTGAAGTGATGCTGAATTCTTTCAGTTTATTTTTAGTTTTTTTTTTTTTTTTTTTTTTTTTTGGTGCTCTCTGAGAGTGATAGAAAAGACATAGGACTCTGCCTTTGTATTCAATGTTGGAACAAAAAAAAACAGGACTGTAAAAAAAGGACACAGATTACTTCATTGTTAAATGTCATAATCGACAGGCTAATGAACAAGAGTAATAACCAACCACCCTTGAACTGTCCTATCTCTTTGACGTCACCATGCCATATAGCCCAAGTTGGCTGGCATGTCCTTATCACCTGTCACATAAGAGCACCGGCTGTTAATGTGGGGTTGCTGTAAAATCACTGGTTTCTGATAAGGCTGCAGTTATTATCTTGAATAAAACCATGCCTTCCGATTCTCATGGCCATTTCCTTAGCTGCATCCTAAATGTTTGAACAACTAATGCAGCAATGCTTAGTTTCTTGGCCTTTCTAACCTTTTGAGATGCATAAATTGTGGTGGTAAACAAAAACAAAACAATGTCACAGTAATAGCACTGGGGTTACTGTAATTATAATCCAGGAGTTAATGTGTTCAATCTGAGTGGCTGCTGTTGGGATAGTGATGGACTGCACTCCTCGGTGGACTCTTATCTTATCAGCGGTGCTCTGCGATGGCTGGTTGTTGCTTTAGTGATTTCACAGCCTGTCTCTCTCAGCATTCCAGCAGGTGATTATTTGACTGTCTCAGGATGGACTGGTTGGCTGGTTGGCTGGCTGGCTGGGTAGGAGTGCCAGTCAGGAGAGGTTTTATGACACTCACCATGGATCAAAGTTCACTTGTGGGCCTCAAACAAGCATCAGTCTGACAGGGCTGCCTGCCTGCCTTTCTCTGTCTCTCTCCTCTGTCTCTGTCTGGGCTCCTGCTCCCTGCAACTATGAGGATCAACCTGGACTGACTCTGGTCCCCATGTCCCACCAGCCAGAATGGACCTAACTGGTTATCACCCTGAGCAGCATCAGCCTCAGGCCCACCACCATGATAACTACTCCCAGGACATAGTGACTGTAGAGGGATCATCAACATGTAAGTAATGGGCTCGGGTGCGCTGTGGGTTAGTGGTGCCTCACTGAGAAGGTGACTGTGTCAGAAATTATAGCTTGCAAGAGGGTGTGAATATTTTAAAATGTCAGGAAATAGGACAGGTATTGTCAGATGAAATCTAAATAACATCTACTCATAGTGTCTTCATGTTCTTTGTGTATTGTATATTCTGCCAATAACACTAATGTGAACCATATCAATCTGCACAGCTATGAAAATCAAGCTGTAAAAGCCATACTTCAATGTCCTATGATTCTCCATTTTTTGAGACTGGCACCGTCATGGAGATCATGGAGATCATGTAAATCATGAAAATCATGGAGAATTATGTAATGATCGTATCTGAGACTGGAGTTAAGCAAATCAAGCTGAGTGATAAGATACTGTAGGCGGCAGAGGGATGGTACTGCACTGCTTGCTATTCTCATCAGTTAAGCAATAAACCTCACATGACCCATTTAATGACAGCGCAGCGCTTCATTCTCTCTAACCACTTGGTCTTAAAATGCATGTCACTGTTACAGTTAGTTATCATATCACTGTACTGTAGCACCCATCTGACCATTATGTCCTGACCTATTTTCACTGAACTTATATTTGATTCCCAAACTGGTGCCATCTTGTGTAATGGTATAGTATTATGAATATGAGGTCGCCTTACAGAATACAGTTATCCTGTAATTATTCCGAATAAAACAAATACAATAAAGTGGCCAGTCCGGATGCATTTGAAATTCTTACATTTTATTTGGAGTGCGAGAAACCGAAGAGAGGAGTTAGAGTTAGAAAATCCTTGCTTTACATCATCCTTGGCCAATAGGGGCACATATGTGGTTCATGGAAATGGGTACTTAATCACATGACCATCACTGGACACATGGTGTTACTTTTAATCATAATAGTGGCTGTACTTTCACTTCACAACAAGATCAGGTATACTAAAGAATTGCATTAGTTTAACCTACCCTAGTAGTGTGTTACATTACCTTTTCCCATGTGGACCATCTTCAGTAAGTGATTTGGTGAAAGCGAGAGCAACATTGGTAACACTTTACAATAACAGTACAACAATTAATGTTAGTTAATGCCGTAATAAACATTACGTGACAGGTAATAAACATTAAGTAACAGTTAACTAATCGTTAACTAATGCGTCTAACAATCATGTACTAATGCTGTTCATGCTGAGGTATTAATTTATATGTTATTTAAGGGTTATTGTAGATATTATTAACATTAAATAATTAATATTAATTAATAAATTAATATTATAAACAGTAAATGCCATAATAATCATAAACTAACAGTTAATTAACCATTACGGCATTAACTAACATAAACTAACGTTAATTGTTGTACTGTTATTGTGAAGTGTTACTGTAAGTGCTGGTGATCTTAGCCCTGGATTAGCCTGTATTGTCTTGTCAGCCTTTGTCTTTGTGTAATCATACCCCTCTGTGTGTCTATGTGTTATTGGTGTCCTTCTGTGTTTGAAACTTTTTTATGCTGCCATTTTGACCAGGACTCCCTGGAAGAAGAGACATTGTGTCTAAATGGGATCTTCCTGGTAAAATAACGGATAAATAAATAAATAAAAAGTAACATTTCTTATGTTATACTGCATGTTTAACATTAGCCCCATTGTGGTAATGTTCCCCAGCTCAGGAGCTGAAGACAGAGCCAGAGGGTAGACCTGAGCCAGAGGAGAGCTGTCCTGTCTGTGGGGACAGAGTGTCTGGATATCACTATGGACTGCTTACCTGTGAGAGCTGCAAGGTAAACTCTGTCGAGCACACACATGCCAGCTATAGCTCAGTGGGTAGAATGTGGCTCTAACTTTGATTGATTTCTGCTGGGGCTGTCCAAGCTAGATATGTATGCTTACATGGTACTGGGAGGTGCTTTGAGTGTTCACCAGATGGCACATATTAGAAGGTGGTGAGGCAAATTTGACTCTGTCAGGTGGGACTGAATTTGCAATGAATAAGAACAACAAATTCTCTCTCTCTCTGTAGGGTTTCTTTAAACGCTCAGTGCAAAATAACAAGCATTACACCTGTGTAGAAATGCAGAGCTGCCCCATGAACCCTTTGCAGAGGAAACGCTGTCCTTACTGCCGTTTCCAAAAGTGCTTGGCAGTGGGCATGAAAAGAGAAGGTACATCAAATGCGTGCATCCACAAACACACACACACACACACACACACACACACACACACACACACACACACACACACACACACACACACACACACATTATCTTGGAGGACAAACAGATCTCTATCTTGGTTGAGGATAATTTATAGGAAGCAGTCAAGGTGAGCTTCATTGAGCTATGCTAAATGATTTAAAGCAAACAAAGGCCAGACAAGGTATCGCTAACTTAAAGCTTACCACTACACTACCACACGGCAGCCAAACTGCCTTGGCTATATTGCAACATACCCTATGTTGCGCTGACATTTCTTTTTTTTTTTTTTTTTTTTGGCACATATGACTTATCTGAGAAGTCATAAACCATCGCTAGTACTGGCTGTAATGACCCAGATTAAACTTTGTATTGTGGACTTAATCTGACCTCTGAAGCACAGTAGACACATCATCAATCTTGTTCCTTTGCAGTGAACAAATTCTAAACTAAATCATCTGGCAACCGGTTGCCCAAACCCTGACATTTTTGAAATTTTTTGATTAATAATGTTGCAGTTTCATTTTTGACTGTGTGGTGTACTAACAATCTGTCTTGGATCTGTCACCAGCGGTAAGAGCAGACCGTATGAGAGGTGGCAGGAACAAGTTTGGACCTCTCTACCGTCGGGACAGGCAGATGAAAGAGCAAAAGGTTTACCACCAGACAACCACCACTCCCTGTAGGATAAAGATGGAAACAACACAAGCACTCCAGCCCACAGCTCCAAGTGACCTCCACCTCATGACCGGTCACACAAATGTCCCATTGTCTTCTGACCCTTTTCATCAGTGCCAAGTTTATCCCTCTGGCATGGGCCAGTTGGGTGCCCCCATGCCTCTGGACTGCACTATGAACACAGACAGGGGGCTCACTCCTCCATCTCTGCCTTATGCTGGACTGTACCGCACATTTCCTGGATACCCTCAGGAGAAAAGAGAAGTGCCCTTCAGCTGCAGCCCAGCTCCTGAAAACCATCCGTTCCATTCACCACCTAACAATTTATTTACACCACTAAGCACGCCAGAAACAACAACGCCCTGCTCAACACCAAGCTCAACCACTTCTCTGACCCCAGCTTCAACCCCAACCCCAGGCCCCAGCGCATTGGTGACTTCTACACCCAACTTTCTAGACCAGCTTGTGGAGGCCGAGCAGGATGAGAGCCAGCTCTGTGCCAAGGTCCTGGCCAGCCTGCAGAGAGAGCAGGCTAGCCGAGGCAAACATGACCGGCTCAACACCTTCAGCATCATGTGCAAAATGGCTGACCAGACTCTGTTTGGGCTTGTGGAGTGGGCCAGGAACAGTGCGCTCTTCAAAGAGCTCAAGGTAATGACAATTTGGAAACTAGTCACCACCTAAATGTATGCATGTGTAGAAGCTCAGCCGTTATGTTAGACGTGTAGTGGAAGGTAATTCTTTAAATTTTTATGATCTAAAGCAACAGTATGTAATAATGTGAGTAGTGTCATGCTTATGTCAGGTACATGGGTGTAAGTCTTTTCAAGGAAATGAAACCTTAATGAACACTGTTATGAATATACATGGCCATGAACTGGAATTCAGCACTGCATGAGTGGCTATAGTATGTATGTAGCTAGTAGTATGTAACTTGTACTTCCCACAGGTGGAGGACCAGATGGTGCTTCTGCAGAGCTGCTGGAGCGAGCTTCTGGTCCTGGACCACCTTTGTAGGCAGGTGTCTTACAGCAAAGAGGGCTGCATATATCTGGTCACTGGACAGCAAGTAAGGAAAAATACAGAATGGTTAGAACATATTTGTGGTACATTTTTATCATCAGGTAAGTGTGCTGTGATTGAACACAACACATTTTACCTCTACTGTGTTGCATAAATATTGTAGACTGTAACTGGTGATGCTAGCTCTGACCAATGCCTCTCTGTCATTCTGGTGCAGATTGAGGTGTCAACCATCCTTTCACAGGCAGGAGTGACACTGAGCAGCCTGGTGTCACGGACTCAGGACCTGGTCACCAAACTGAGGGCACTCCAGCTAGACAGACATGAGTTTGTCTGTCTCAAATATTTGGTCCTGTTTAACCCTGGTGAGAGGTTTTCCTGTTGAAAATCTGGTGATAAGGCTTTTCACAGAATGCAACAAATCAGTGGTTATAATTGTTACAGCTTTTTGATAAAGTCGTGTGTTTGTTATTGTCATGGCTGTCATGTGTCTTGTCTTGCTCGTGCCCAGGACAAGATCACTATCCGGGACAACTAACCTGGTTTCCCCCCCCTCCCCAGTCAGCGGCCCTGGTTATGGTTATGTCATTATTGTGCATGCAGCTTGTGTCATTTTATGTGTTTGCATATTATCTCCACTCCAGATGTGAAGTCAGTGCAGAGCCGCAGGCAGGTGGAGCAGACCCAGGAGAGGGTAAACAGGGCCCTGATGGAGCGCACCCAGCAGACTCATCCAGGACACTCAGACAAGTTCGGCCAGCTGCTGCTCCGACTGCCTGAGGTGCGCAGCATCAGCTTGCAGGTGGAGGATTATCTGTACCAGCGGCACCTTCTGGGAGACCTGCCCTGCAACTCCCTCCTCACTGAGATGCTGCACACCAAGCACAGCTGAGAGGAAGCTGCGATGCCACCACTCCTGAATGAGAGACAAGGCTGGCACATGGTTGCTGCTGTGAATTTTGACAGGCCTCCTCTGCTTTTTGACTCGATTCCTGTTTGCTTTTGATGGACACCCTGGCTAGGGAAAAATCCTATCCACTGTAGCTGTCCTGACCTGTCTCATTCAAAGAAATGAGGAGAAAAATGCTGGATCAACATCAGAGGGGGAGCTTTTCTTAATCTGTGCCATGCTTCACCCAAGTGCCCATCACCAGCAGTATTAACAAACACATACAAGCCACTAAAGGTTTTAATGTCAGTATTTTTTTTTTTGGGATGGATTTGAGATCCATACACTGCCATAATTAGTAGCCTTTCTTATGCTTAAAATGTTAAGCAGAAAGTCCCCAAACTGGAAGTAACAAAGTCTTTGAAATAAAGAAATTTGATATTTACGTGTTAGGTATGTCTGTACTTGAAGCTGAGAATATTGTAACATGTGAATGTTGTTGGTTTCTACAATACGGATTTAGTTTACAGGCCCTGAGGCTAATGCTGCTACGTGGTAATACCAACTGTAATGCTCAAATGACATAAGGGGAAAAAATGAAATAAAACAAACAAAACAAAACAAAAAAAATGAAGTCAAAATGGGCAAAGAAATTAAAGACGGACATGAAAAAAAAATCATAGATGTTTATGATTTAAAAAGGATTTTTATTTGTCTGGTCCAGTTGCCAGGGAGAGATTGGTAGTCAGTGTATGAAACAAACAGTTACTGTGCTGGCACAGATGTCATGACAGAGCAGAAAGAAAAGGACAAAATAAGACATGAATGAAATGAATGAGTGAATCACCACCTTAACCAAAAAGGACATAAATAATAGAAATTGAAACTAAACATCAAATGCACCATCTAATCCATACCAAATAAATACACCTCTGGGTGACATAGTCATTTCTAGGGGAGAATTGCACAGAATCAGGATATAGTGTTTTGACTACACACATACTATTCTTTACAAACACATATATACAAACATCCACTAATTCCATATTTGCTCATTCATGCACACTTTAAATCAAGCATCTTACCTTTTTTTTTCTCAAAATTTTGCTCTGACAATTTTTCTCACACTGTATTGGAATCTCTTTTACACAATACATTTTTTCGAGGCAGTCTGTGATGTGAAACAAGACAGGACACATATGAGCTGCACCTGGTCAGCTGCTGTAGTGCTAAAGAAGGCAAGGGGAGAGAGCAAGGCCAAATTTCCACAAATTTTGTGGTTATTTTGGCCTGGATACCAGTAATTGCAAAGTGAAGGGCCTCTTCCTAATAGAATGGACACACTTGTTTAAAAAAATGGCCATTTACATTCCCCCATTCATAAATGAAGTCTCTAGGGACTCTGGAGAAGATGAGGGCTCTTAGAGTCCTGAATAATCCTTCATCAAGAAACCTACTGTTTATGTGCCAGAACACACAAACTGTGCATCATATAAAGAGACACAGCTTACTCATGAACTTCAGGATTTATTAATCCCTAGACTGAAGAATTCAGCAAGTTTCAGCTGTTTGACAATTTCTACTCATTTTCATTCACTCATTCTCTTTTCATACATACATCTCACTAAATGCTTAAGCAGCAGGCTAGCTTATTTGTAGCTTTCAAAGGTCAACTTACTTTATACAAATCATTGTCAAAAATCAAAGAAATCAGCAATAAACTGCATTCAATATATATTAAATCAGCACTGATTATCATTTTCACACAGAGCTGTATCCAGGTCATGATAAACACAATAACGCCCTCCTTCATGTTCCAGTATTGTTTCTCAAGATTAGCTCAGGTAACATTTCCATTCATCACATATTGAAAATGAAAAAAAGATACAGCAAGAGGAAAAAGTCAGATGAATTTCATTCTTCTTTCAGCTCTCAAAGGCTGAAGCGATTTGTCCAGCAAACACATGTCAAAGTTAGTATAAAAAAAAACATCCAGATGTCTACAGCTGAAGGAAAGTTGGAGCTGAATGGAGTGCACTCTTAACTATGGGGGCACAGGCAGTTTATAGGTGTGCAGGTCCACTGACAGACAACCACAGCAGCCACCAGTACCAGTGCAGCCCCCACTGGAACCACCCACTATGGTATTTTCTGGTCCTAACCAACCAGTGAAAACACCCCTAAATGGAATGAGTGGTTAGTGTGTGCCCTACATTCATAATAGAGCAGGGTTACCTGCTATTTATATTCAGCTGAGATCTCCTATCTGAGCTGAGCTGCTTGTCTCAGTAGATGAGAGAGAGAGAGAGCCCTGGAAGAAGAAGAA
Organism: Myripristis murdjan; assembly: GCF_902150065.1. NCBI lineage: Eukaryota > Metazoa > Chordata > Actinopteri > Holocentriformes > Holocentridae > Myripristis > Myripristis murdjan. Next base: position 21,180,428 of record NC_043987.1, on the reverse strand, counting down.
AAGGCAGCAAAAGGAAAAGCAAGTAGAATAGAGAGGGGGCAGGACTACTCAGGCCCAAAATATTGTTCTGTGGGCAAAGGCAGTGCAGTTGTCCCCTCTTACTCTCACCATGAGAGTCACACAAATGACTCAGGGGGGCAGGGTAAGGCAAGGCAGGAGGAGGAGGCGGGGTGTAAGGGAAAAGAGAATTCTTCATCCAGACAGTATCAGTCCAATTAAATTATTTTACAGTCTTGGTAGACCAGGCAGAACCAATCATAAGCTCCTGAGAGACCAAGCAAGAGGAACGGCTGAGTAAGTGACTGTAGTGATTGACTGTCCGGTCCTCTGTCTTGTGACGTATAGAATGGATTGAGTAATTCTCAGGATCCAGGTTGATAACTGGCAACAGGCCTATCCACTCTTTAACCATCCACTACTAGTATATCTGGGTAATGAACAAGTTAAAAAATCTGAAGTGCAACACTGGCCAAACATAGAGGTGGGTAAGGGTCCAGCTGAGAGTTGGTTCCCTGACTCATGGGGTCTTAAGCTGCATTGGAGATGAGATCTCTATTTGGGAGTGCCAAGCTTCTTAGGAGTTCCTGGGCGCTTCTGCCAAAAGTGGCTGGGGATGGTGAAGGCGTCAACACTCATGGACATGGTTTTGGACGGGATGGCAGTGAACTGCTTGCGGTCAGAGCTGTACTTGTAGATGGACTCTACCATTTCAGGAGTGATGATGCGGGGGCCAATACCAGTGAGCCGTACCATCTCCTCAGTTTCAGGGTTCATGGTGTAAACTGCGCGGAACTGGCAACTGGAATCTCTGAATAGAATGAGGAAGTGGTTGGCTGTGCTCTTCTCCATTTCCTAAAGAGTAAAGGACAGAGTGGGTCAAAACAGGAGTAATTGGGAATGTAAATAACCAGGGAACACAGTGACTTATAGCCTAATTAAGGTGGACTCCCCTTGTGGACTCTGTAACAGCAGAGTGGCTTACCTCTACAATCTTGTTTTTCTGTGGTTCATTGACCTTGCCGGCCAGGCAGCAGCGAGAGATAGCATTATGAATGATGAACTTGTTGGACTTAAAGCTAGGTTCCTTGTACAGCTTTGGTCCTGAAAGACAGAATTTACAAATGTCAAATAACCAGCAAAACAATGCTTGGCACTACATCTGAAAGACATATCAACATTACATTGAGCTCATGATACAATACTAAATATTATCTGGGATTTTGGATGTTACAACATTGTGATTTTAGAGGTTTAATTACAGTAAAGGGATGCAATTTCCTATTAGATTTATTAGACTGTTTGATTATTTGCCTCCACCTGCTTGGTCGTCATATCTGCTAATGACTGTTTATCAAAAAATGCTTGCATAAATACAGTATCTTATGAAAACAACAATAGTCATCCATACAATATTAAGATATTCAGTTGTGATATTTGAGTTACATATGCCTAATTGGTGTATATAATCGTAGGGTCTCATAGTAAGAAACAAATAACTCACCAGTATATTCTGGGATTGAGGCAGGAGAGGAGATGGTGGAGCCATTCTCCCAGTCCTTCTCCCCATTGTGGGCATTCATCCGTCCTGGTGACATCAGTCTGGAGGGAGAATGTGAGCGGCTAGAGGGACAAAAGAGTCTAATTAGGAGGCTGTGGACCATGAGTTATCGCATAAAATAGAACTTAGATCACTTCATCATCTTTAAACTTTTCACAAATTCCAGATTCTTCAAAATAAATAATTTCCAATCACCGGAATGCAACCATGTGTTGTAGAAACAGGGCTTTTTGGAGTGCATAAGCCAAAACGCATTACCATAAACTCCTTCCACACACTGTCATTTTGAAGGCTGAAGTTACAGGTTTTATACGATGACTGGGGCAGACCGGGCGATTGTTAAAATATATCTGTGTGCATCTTGTGTTGGTAGGAGTTTTTATGCCTATTGATGCATGAAGTTCGATTAAAATACAGTTTTCTAGAAAATAGAGATGATGCAATTACAATTTAAAAATATTAGGGAAAAAATTGCCCACAGTTTTACATATATCCTTTTAACAGATATATCACAATTAGTAAAAGATTTTTAAACCAGGTGTGAAAGTCATTTTTCATCTATTTCAGGCTGAAGAAGGATCTTCCTTCCCCAATGCATCCAGACATTTTTCAAGACAATGCAAACTACAGCCAATGGGCAGCTTACCTGGGAGACTTCCTGACTGCCAAGCCTCCAGCGTCATTAGCCATGGAGGAAAGGTTCATGGTGGAGTGGGAGTACACCTTGTTCAGCTTGGTACCTGCAGAGCAGAGGAAAAGACGGATGGAAAGAGAGATTAGAGGGACAAAAATGTACAGGTGGAAGTGTCAAGGGGGGAAGGTGAAATTATGAAAGTCAAAGAGCAATATGTGAGAGCAGTGGAACTATTTACCCATGAAGCCCTTGGCAGGGCTACGGGAGAGGACTGAGTCATCTCGGAACACAGTTTTGGGTCTCTGCTTCTTGACCCCACGAACTGTGGTGGGTTTCTGCCTTAGGACCTTGTCCAGATCCTCCATGATCTTGAGCTGCTGTCTCCTTTCATACTCCTGCCTGGTGAAGTCTCCTCTGCGTTGGGGGGTCCCCTCCGCTGGTGGGGTCCACGAACTTGGGGGAGTTCCTGGGGTCTGAGGTCTGTCTTCGTTTTTGTCCCCCCAGCCTTCAATGATCATCCACTGGGGCTTACTAAATTTACAGGAAGTGATGTGTAAATTTTAAGTACATGACACTAACATTGTGAAACAACTGAAGAGAACATTAAGAGATTTACAGAGTCAAACAGTGGTGGGTTAAGTTGGATTCATTTATTCACAGTAAGTCACTTCAAACTAAATTAAACCTCATTCATCAACTCATGTATTTAAATGTAATTTTTCTCAACTGTTTTCAATTATCAGCTGTAACATTTCATTGTAACTATCTTCAAATTTTGAATTTTATGAGAACATTCCTTTGTTTAACAGAGAATTGAGAATTCCAAACCTTCAGTGATACCACAATTATACTATTAAAACATGAATTTGTATTCAATTATGATTTCTGATAAGATTAAATATGTCTCACTTGGATTCTTTCTCCTTTTCCTGCTCGAGCTTGCGTCTCTTCATCTCTTCTGCTCTCTTCTGCTGTTTCTCCAGCAATGCTGCCCTCCGTTGAGCCATCTCATCCTCCGGTCGTACCTTGTCATCCTTATTGACAAGCAAAAAGAAGCAGTGTTACACTCATACTGGAAATGAAGAAATATTCAGAATGGCAGACAAAATAATATTCAGTCACTTACCTTAAAAAAGAAACCGACTCCTCCCTTCATCTCCGGTTCTGTCATGTCACTCATAGAATCAGAGAAGATGTCATGCCCTTGGTCTTCTTCCTCCCCGTCTCCTCTCAGAGCTGACAGGGAGATCTCAATCAGGCTGCTGCGTTTGCCATTAAATGCCGCTGCAGGAACGTCACTCTCGAAGGAGCACTCTGACGGGGCTCCAGAGCTGCTTGCCCCACCTGTAGGGCGCTCTGTCCTGGCCAAAGCCCCCTGTGAGGACCCAGCCTCCAGGTCCATGCTAAATATACTGTGATCATCATGAGAGCCTGCATCTGACAGTGCGTCCTCTGCTGGAGGAAGGGGAGTTGAGGTGGGAATTGGTGTGGGGATTGGAGTCGGTGAAGGGACAGGAGTAGGTCCAGATGAGCGCAGCTCATCCAGGTTGTCAGAGGAGCCAATGGAGAAGGACGAGGAAGTCTGGACCTGGCACTGCCAGGGATTTACACGGCGCAGGTGGGGGATGCGGTCCACGTTTTGAGGTGGGGTGAGAACCCGTGACAGGGCTGGGACTTTGACGTCTAGGGGTCGAGTGTGGTGGTGTTTGGGGCTTTTAGGGGGAACAGACTGGGCTCTGCGATGGACTTGGGGAGATTTAGGGGGAGTAGTGTGGTTTATGATTTTGCGGGATGGCGATGGAGAGGATGACGCAGAATTTAGGTCCCGGGTTGATTCTCGTGACAGGCGTGCAGGTGGAGGGGCTGGGGTGGAGGTTTTTGGGCTCTGTGGGATAACCCAGGATTTGTTGCTAGGTGCTGCAGCTTTCTTCCTGATTAGCTGGTTCTGTTGCTCAGACAGCCGATGCATGTCGCTTTGTAAGGAGCTCAGGGCTGCAGTCAGCTTGGATACGGCATTGTTATAGTCCCCTAAAGGAGCTACTATCTTCTCACCAGGTGTACCAGCCCCCTTCTCCCCTTGTGTACCTGCCTTGTCCTTGGAGAAAGTAACCTGTTTGTCAGGTCGAAGCCCTGCTTTAACATTACCCTCTTCCTCCACTAAGGGGCGCTGTTTGTCTTTCTCCTGCTGCTCTTCCCCCTCCATTTGAGCCAGTCTTTCTTCCAATGTCAAGCGACACAGGTCCTCTTCTGTGGAGGAGGTGCTGACTTGGCCATTTACTTCTTCCCCTTCTCCCTCCTCCTCACGCTGCTCCTTCTTCAACTGCAGAAAGGCACTCTTGCCTAGTCTTTGCCGGTGCTTTGCAAAAATGGCCTCAATGCGTTTCTTCTGGGCTTCAATGGCCTTGCGCTTCTCTTCAAGCCGAGCCCCAAGCTCAGACATCTCATTATTGAGTTGTGGGTTTTTGCTGGGGCTTTCTTCAGACTTCTGTGCCCAGGATGTCATCTGTGGAGCCTGGGGCTCACTGGCCTTGGGAGAATCCACAGTCTGCTTCTTCTTGCGCTCTGCAAAGCTGGTCATCTTCACACCACTATCAGATACTTCCTTGAGAGAGTGTGCACCAGCTGCAGGCGTCGCTGGGGTGGACTGGGCCTTAGGGAGGTCTTCTGAGGCATCCGAGTCTACACTGCCATCTCTCAAAACAGAGTCATCATCTCTTGAACATTCAGAGACGTTTCTGGTGCGACTGGGTTCTCTGGAATCTCCAGTGGGTCGGTACATCATTCCTGAGCGTGTTGGGGCGGAGCAGCTGATGGGTGTAGGGCTGCTGTTATGTCTAGAACTAGCAGGGTCATCAGGAGAGTGGAGGTAGAAACCATCAGGAGCACCATCAGGGTGTAAGCGAGGCTCCATCTTGCTTTCATTGTGAATAATCTGAAGGGCCTCTTCAATGGTAGGCAGCTCTCCTGTCTCGCTCTCTGCTAGGCCATTCTCCTCTGCCAGACGGGGAATGCTGGGAGTCTGAGTAGCCCAGGAGGCTCTCTGGGGTCCATTGGGACCAGGGGCTTTGCTAAGCAAATGGCTGAGGTCTTCAGGAGGGGTGTAGGGCACCCGGGTCATGGTCTGGTTTGCTGGATTGAGCTGGTCTGAGCTGACGGAACGGGTTATGACAGGGTTGCCCATTACGATGTCAACATCACTGTCAAGGCCAAAGGGAATGCTGAAGGACACTGCTGACAAGGGGCGGCTGGGCAGAAAAGCACAAGTAAGTATAAACACACTAAAAATAAACAGATACACACAGTGTGTAAGTAAATATATGGGGGCCTACCTGAGAGGTTTCTTGCTCCATGTCTTTCCAACTCCTTCTATATGAGACATTGAGGTAGACTGAGTCAAAGATCCTGAGTATATTGGGACACACACAGACACAAGTAAAGGCATGCACACCACGCAGGGATGCACAAATCAACCAAAACAATATACACCAATAATGAAAAAATAACAAAACACAATGACATTTCATATTGGTTAGTGCCAAATTACAACACATAACAATACACAAGGACCAGGCAAACAAGCACTGACCAACATGTGTGAAGGAGACAAGAACACAAACAGGCAAGAGGAAAAAAAAATAATAATACAAAAAGTTGATATAACAATTACAGAACTTGATGTTGCTCTTACCTGACACACCTGCTGGTGACGCAGGGGAGGAAATAGGGAGGAAGGGCTTCTTGAAGATAGATGGAGAGCCACTGTGCAAGATGACACCGGAAACAAAGAAATACTCTTGAGTTCATACAAGTGCTCTCTCTCAAAAGAATACACCAGAATACAAAGGTAAAAGGAGTAAAGAAGCTTCTGTACCTGTTACCACTCAAACTAGTTGGTGTTACTGGTCTGGAGCCATCTAGAGGAAAAGAAAAACCTTTATTAGAGTTTCTCACTGTTACTCCTGTTACTTGTTACTCCTGGGCATGCTGTGGTTTTACAAATAGGATTACAGCTACAAGGCACCATAAAACTGTTCACACGTACCTGCTGTGTCTATTGGCTGAACAAACTCTGGCCTTCGCACTTCAAACCAGTTAAGCAGCTCTGATAGGAAGCTCAACAAGTTGCACTGAAAACATCACACAGAATGTGTCAGCCAGGCATGAGGAGGACAATACCAAACTCAGTTTCAACAGATTTGCGGGTTTAGTGGTCAGTTCGGTGTTTTCGGGGTCTCTGTGCGTGTACCTGAAGCTCCTGTGGTGTGTAGAGCATGTCCTCCAGCATCAAGGGACAGCAGCTCTTCAGACAGCTGTCACAGAATTCACGAATAAACTGCAGGTTGTACAAGCTGTCTGCTGTAGTCATGGACTCCTTCATACAAACATCTTACATAGAGAGAAGATAAAAAAAAAAACATCAAAACTGACATACACACACACACACTAAGAAAAAAGACAAAGACAGTGCCATTCACCCTATTATGGCTCATGATTACAAGGTGTGCTGATACCTTCAAGTCTTAGCAGGCCCGGGCAGTAATAATGTATGACAGCAGCAAGAGCACAACCACTGGACAGGTCTTTGACTTCATTCACCACTGGGAAGATGGGTTTCTGTATGGACTGCATTTTATCTTTCCTGTAGCGGATCTGAAAAGATGAAAAGAGAGGGAGAGCTACTAAATGGGAAAGGCGGACTATTCTGCAGTGTGAAGTGCTAATGCCGTTAATGTTTGAAGTATCTGTTATATTAGTTGATATTAAAGCAAACAAAGCCAGGTCTCTGAAAACATAAGTGGATGCTCATTAAGTCTATATACACTAATGCAAACCGCCTCACGACACATAAAACGTTCAAAAGGAGTTCCAGTATGGATGAAAAGAGAAAACCAATAAACATCATGCTAATGTGTGAGGAAGGGAAGGTGTGCAGGCAAATGGCAAACGCCAGTAATTTAATCAGAGCATAAACAGTGAGGAATTTGTCAGTAGAAAGTGGGATGAGCGAGGGTCTCAGAAGGCAGAGCGAAAGAAAGACAGGAATAGAGAGAGAGAGTACACCAGGTAGAGCCACTGAAAACAGACAAACAGCTCACTGTCAGCACTGACCAGCTGACTAGAAGGCTGACTGTTATCATCCCCCATAGTCAATCTAAAACACACACACACACACACACACACACGCACACACACAGACCTCTCTCTGTCTCACGGAGGACCAGAGGAACAGGTTGTAAATGTCAATTTGAGGCCTGGTAGAGAACTGCTTGTGATTCATGCACCACTCGAGTATCAACAAACAATACCTTGCCCCTCCCAGTCCTGCCTCGCCCCATGACCTCGGCAAGGCGACGTGCGCAGTTTAATGCAGACTAGGATGTGGGGCACACTAGCATTCTCACACCAGCAGATGGGGAGAGAGAACACACTTGACCATCAGACATTTGCTGACAAAGTAGATGAAGAAACTGAAAGGATGAAGGGACAAGGGGTGGGAGGGTGGGGGTCAGGCTGCAGAAGAAAGCAGGGAACTTACAGGAACAAGTTTCCAGTACCAGCGAGTAGGACACTGTCGGAGAGGAGGAAGGAGGAAAGAAGACAGAGAAAGAGAGGAAAATGGGGGACAGGAGAACTATTAAGGCTACAGTGGTAGAACTAGACAAACGAGAAAGGGTTGTGATGATGGTGCCGAGTTTTTGAAATGAGAACGATAAAGGAAAAAGTGCCCTCTTCTTTAGCGTGTGCCAAAAAACAAATATTTGTTAGGTTTTTCATATTTGAGAGTGGTGCAAGGCTTGCGAGTTGGTAAGTGCAGCGATAACGACAATATGAACACATGATACGCTTAATACACTGCACTTCATGTGCTTGCTCAAAGTAAATGTTTTATGTAAGAGTAAAAAGCGCATAATCCCAGAGAGATTATGATGTGTTTGGATATGATGATGTTTAGCAAGAGTGAGAGCTATGCTGTGTGTGTGTAATGGAGTACTCACAGAGGGTTGAACAGGCTGGGGCTCTGTGCTGGCTTGAGATGGGTCACTCTGGGATCCCTCTGTACGCTCTCTTAGCTTCTGGTTTAACTGAGACAAACAGTAAGAAAACAAAGCATGGTTAATGTGAACTGTGTTAGTGGTCATGAGAATATATTGTAATGTTGTCATTCTTTTAAAATGCACTGAATTATTTCTTGTTTCTGAACCAAAAGAGACAGATAGGGGGTTTGCTGCATGTCATCCCCTCTCTCTCTCTGTCCTGTCTTTCCGGTTTCTCTCTACTGTAACTGTCCAATAAAACAGAAATGTCAAAAAAATAAATAAATAAATAAAATAAAGCCAAGAGAGAGATATTGCCCATTTCAGGCATGCTCCTTACCCCGTTAACCCAATGAAGCAAAGCCTCCTCCCAGCCGGAAGCTCCACCCAGCAGCTCGGCAGCACCGCACGTCTTCGCCACAGCCACAGTCTCCATAGCACCCACAGCCATCAGGGCATCCATCACGGCTAGGTGGGCATTCTGCACCAATCACATGGGAAAGAGAGGAGGAACTGTCAGGCACCAGGACACAGACACAGCGGAACAACAGAGCCCACACAGCATTTACAGCATCAATCAATTACTGCTAACACAATAATGCTGGCCAGTGACATTTCTACGGCTCTGGCAGTGCATGGCTCAGTGCTAATGCAGATCAGGGAAGGGGATTGCTCTTTGCTCCAGGTTATATACCACCCCCAGCCTCTAGGGGTCTCCAGGGTCCGGGCCTGAGTCAGCAAAAACACTGACAAGATGGGAACTAGTACGGGACTCCTCAGTAAGCACATGTATCAGTGTCTGTGGTTGAACTTTGGACCTACATTCACACAATCATGAAGGCGGAAATGGATCAATATAATATGATAACACCCCAGATATAAGGATTTCCATTCCTCAGCTGCTTTCTCCTTATTTGCTCTTTCCTTTTGTCCTGCTTCCCCCTTTACTCTGCAGTGAAATATGGCTGTATGACTCATGTGTGAGACTGCAGGATGAAATGAGGTACTGTAACTGGTTTGCCAGGGAAAACTAGAAGGAAATGCGCTCTGTGCCAGAAACAGGTATTACCCAGTTTCATAGTTTTGGCATGTGCATGACTGTGTCTTGTGTGTATGTGCGTGCATCAGAGCCACAACACGAGCGTAAAACCGACTTCAACTTTATTTTTTTTCCACACCACCACAGACACCAAACAGTAATACTTTTGCCAACATATATTTAACATGCCTGCACATTTCCAGCCAACATTCTCTCTGATAGTCAGGGTCCATTACAGAGCCCTTTCTAATACCCGAGGCCATTAAAACACGCCGCCAACAACATTATCAGCTCAGTCAGAGAAACCGTCTTCTAAACCCATTAGCTCATTAGTATTCATGCTCTTTTGGCAGCATTCCTACTCCTTAGCTCGTACTATTCTCTATCAAAATAAATCAAGAATTCCTTCTGTTTTGTCCAGCTTTGGACAAAACAGATTTTAGCAATGTTTGACTCTGGCTTTCCCCTGGTGCCAGATAATTAGGGGCTCCATGTACTTATTCTATCATCACATCTTTCGCCCTATCATCAATATCCCTCCATCTTTGTGTCTTCTATCTGTGTAACTCTGTGTTCTACATAATCTATACCAGTTGCCGTCTGACACAGCAGCAATGGGACCCCTCCCTCTTCACTATTGGCTGACAGCAACAGGCTCTGTGCTATAATAATTAACTCTGACCAACAGAGAACATAGGCGGGGTGCAAATAAACACATTCCAGTCAGGGGGCCATTCCTTCAATCCCCCAATCTTCAGGTTTGAGCCTAATCTGTGCAAATCAGTGCCTGCTCTGCATAACTACTTACAAATTCCACCGGAGAGCCCGGACGTTCTTACTTTAACTTCTTACGGTGCCCCTGCTGAGTGCTGATGACTCTGCTGCTGCATGCATGTGGCCTGTCTGTGTTTCTGTCTACTCAACCTTGATGTAAAGCGCTGACCTGAGCAGACCCATCACTGGGGCAGGGAGGGCAGACGATCCCAGCAATGGCTTGTCAGATAACACTGGGCCTGGCTCTCTGGATGTGCTGCAGTCAGTCACTCGGACCTGTGTGGCCTGTGCTGGCTTGCCCTACAAACACTGCTGCCAGGGCAAGAGATGCTGCTTGTATGTCTGTGAGACATGGCTTATATGCTGAAATGACCGCAGTGTAGAGGGGGACAAATAGTTTGATACAGAGACCAGATCTGAGGCAACTGCCAAAAGCGGGTCTAGGCAGAGCCAACCTGGATTGACTTATTCAGGGCACTGCTGCTTGGCAGTGATCATAGGCTGTCAGAGTAGATGGATGTTGAGCTAGATTCTGTCATTAATCGAACGATTGCTGCAGACCATATTATAACTATTTAAAATAAACTGATTTATCTTGGTTCCACAGTAATCTGCAGTGTAAAAGTATGTGAGAGTGAAGATTTGTGTGACAGGAGAGAGGATGAGTGCCCTGCCCTGTTGTTATGCTGTACAGTAATTATTCAGAGGGAGTAGAGGATAATTCATGACAAAAGAGAAGAATGAAAGGGGAGACGAAGGGGGGTGTTAGTGGATTTCCCGTCGGCAACCCTGGAGAGCCTGTTAAGCCAAATCACAAGTTTCCCTAATGAGGGGGGAGAGAGGAGCAACTCTGGAACACAGTGCAGAGCCTGCCAGATCACCATAACAACCAACCAGCTGACCCACAATGCATCTCAACGCAAGCCTGACCACAGCAGTGCTCGGCGCTCCAGGCTTAACACCGGCTCTCGGCTTGGAAACCTCCAGCCAGCACACAGTTAGCCCCCCACTAAACCCGATGTGACAGGCAGAGGAAAAATTAATACCCCATCAATTAACCACACCAACATGAAATCATTACGACACTATTTGGCAAATCTGCTTGCACATGTCAACAACAGAGCCAAGCAAAGAATGCAAAGGCATCTTGCAGATCATTAAGTGAGATTATGATGAAGGCAAAATCTGATTATGTCTGAAATATGACTTAACCCCATCCCCCCAGCCTAGCGCCTGATGCCTACTGGGGGAGCGATGGAGACAAACAAGGGGATCAGGCAGGTCTGGGACCCAGCAGGGGGTGCTGGACAGGAGGTCCTCTAAAAAACACATGGTTCTGTGAACACTAACATACCTTAATCTTGAATCAAGGAAGAGCAGTCTAAGTTAGCATTATCCAAACCCATTTGGATAATGTCCTATTTCATATAAAACACCACATTATGAGGTCAATTATGTCATCTAGCAAAACTGCTTTATTGTCTCCTCTCGAAACAAAAGCCATCACCACAGAAAAGTTTAATTACTAGGCTACATTAGTTTCCCCTCAGCTAAGGCCCATGGCAGAGCAAATGTTGTGAGATGATGTTTTGCATTCCTGATCCGGGGATAGAGTCTGCCACTTCTAATTTCAACTAAGCTCTTGATTGATGCTCGCTTGACCGAAAACCTGCCAACACAGCGGTATGATTTAAGACAAAGTGTCAGTGCCTATCCAAAACCAACAGGGGTTCAGAGAGGGTTAGCCGCATTATGGCTACATGACTTACTTTGTCACAGTGGGAACCAGTGCATAACCCCAAGTATAGATCTATCTAGCATAATCCATAACAGTCTATTTGCAATAAATAATTATGATTACATAGCAGTTAAAAAGCAAAACTACAAAAGTGACAAACTGGCTTGATTTTTCAAGAGAGGCTACATGCATGCTAAGTTAGTGGTCGTCTCTGGTGTGTCATCCACTGGTGGATGATGACGTTCAGTCTGGATGGCAGATTATCTCTAATCTTTACAGATCTTTATCCTCAATCTGAGGAGTGATGGGGGCTGGGCCACCACCAAGGGGACAGCTATCAGTTAAGATGTATGACAAACACGAGATGGAGCGAACTGGACGCCCCATCACTGTGGACGACTCCAGAGAAGGAAACACTGTCTACAAAGCTTCCCTTTCAGGATAACCCTACACTTGTGCATTTATATGTATGGCACAGCGTTAGCTGAGGTTGAGCATGCTTCGAATAGCAATGATGTAAGATACGTGAGGTATCAATGACAGAAGTAAATTGTCAATAGAGCATGCACGTCTGGAGAGATTAAATTACAATTACAGAGTGGCTGTCATTCATGGCTCAAGCATGGCTCAACATGGGTGTCTGCGGCTTGTGTCTGCATATACGTGCACTATTGTCATGTGACTATTTGACACAGATACTATATGTAGAGCTTTAATATCAAGCAGTGCTGCAGCAGATTGCTGCTGCTCCAAAGCCGTTTACTGGCCAAGGCCCACATTGTTGCTCCATCCTTCTAATGCTGCTGCTGCATGACCCACTTTCTCTGCCTGCCACACTGCTGCTACAGTGCCAGTTAGCAGCAGGCATGCTCAGAGAGCAGCCCAGGGACGGGCAGTGGCTGGGAAGCTCACAGCACTGCAGCGAACAGTAAATGCAGCAGCAATAACATTAACAGACAAGTTTGGGGGTTTAGCGACAGGGCTTTGACAGCTCAGATGCTCCACGGTCTGGCCTGGCAGTATCACCCAGAGGTGAGTGGCATACAAGCAAGTAGATAAATACACACTCACAAAGAGTTGTAACATTATGACATTAGAGCAACAGCACTCTAACAAGAGTCATACTGTGGGGTTCAGCAGATTATCACCATGACTGCCATTTTATCACCTTTTACTACATTATGCCTGTCTTTGCCAGTGCATGCCTTGTAAGCACACGGGGGTATGCAGCCACCAGGAGGTCAGTCTAGTGACATCAAATTACTTGGTTATTAAATAAGTACAAGAAATGTAAGGCAACTTGTCTTTGTAAAGCTGTGTAAGTACATACAGCTATGTACTGTATAGGGGCAACAAGACACACAAAGGGGTGGACAAAGTCCTTCACAGGGAAAGAACAATTTTGTCATTTTCAGCTATTTTGAGCTTCATCGGTTTCAGGGACACATTGCAGATGCCACACACAATTTATTAGGCCCGTGTCGTATGTACCCTAACTGCAATTCACAATTCATACAGCACAAGCAAAGTGACAAGTGCTGGAAAGGCCACTTGAGAGGGGCAGTAAAGCACTTGAAAAACACAGCCACATAAAAGAGGAAGAAGAACTTTATTGATTAAAATCCTGGTGAAGGCCACATGCAGAAAAATGCTGGTTTTAATCACCTTGTTTTTTGTTGTTGCTGTTTTTTCCAGGGGGTGGGGATATTTACATCAGATCATTAGTTGCAGAGACAGTCACGCAAACAGCTTTCACCTAACTACAAGGAGAACACTATCCCCACAGATCCCTGGAGCCTTCCTCCGTGGCTTTCAAGACACTGCCAGTATGGGCATGAACCAAGATAGATAGGGAAAGGAGGTTATATGTCACTGCATAATGAAGTCTGTTTGGAGGGAGGAATTGTACTGAATACTTCAAAATTAGGTTACAGCAAAGATCTGCCCTGACAACTGATGCAACAAAGCAGCAGAAGCACCATCAAAGCTAAAAGGTTCCCTTTCTTGCGGGGAACCACAACAGGTTATTTGAAAATAAACTTAGCTCTCTGGACATGAAAAGCTGGAGAATTTAAGACCGTATTATCGTGTGTACTACAGAGAGAGCAAGAAAGAGATTCAGTGTCAAGAGAAGACAAACCAGTTTCTCTTGCCTCAGCTCGCTGAGCCAGCCCTGAGCATTCTCTCAGCACAGCATCTCCAGTTTCACCAGAACTGTTCCGCCATTGTTCTCCATCTGATGGGGACCACCTATTGTATACCTCTCCAGGCTCTCCCTCCCTCCCTCCCTCCCTTCCACACTCTGGATTTAAAGCTGTCATCCCCCAGTGTCAACCTGGGCTGCCCTAGTCCTCACAGCTGGATCCACTCATCCTCAGGGATCAGCGGGGGGCAGCATGTTGGAGAGGGGGCCAGGCTGAAATGGGTGGGGGTCTTTTTTGATGTCCTTTAATCCCTAAAATCAAAGCATAAACAAGTCCCTACATCCACAAGCCCAACCGGCCACCTTTATTTTTCCATAGCCCCCTGGGTTGCTGTGAAGAGAGATACTCTTGCACTGATCTAGACATGAGGGGCAGTTTCTAGCCCAAAAAGCTTTGACGTCCCCTTCAATCAGTCTGTGGGGAACACCACCCATAAACTTGCCTGCTAGAATGACATGGAGTGTTTATTCTTCCTATAGCCAAGAAAAGATTATAAGTCCCAATATAAACACCACACCCCTTTTTACCATTTTGATGGGTTTGTGTCGGAGGTCAGCATCCGTCACTGCCGTGTCCTGGTCTTTTGGGGCTATTCCTCTCTTAGCCAGGAGCTGCAGCAAGGCGGCATTGTCTTTAGGGTGTGCCTCAACCCCGGCACTCCCCAGTAACAGGCTGTAGGTGCGGCAGTAGAGCTCTGAGGACAGCAGGAGGCGTGTGACGGGCGGTTTAAGGTGCTCCTGTTCATACTGGTCACAGTAGAAGGGGTCTCGCAGCTCCACAGGTACATTCTCTAACAGGAGATAAAACACACAGATGCAGTCAGGTAGATTCTTGGGAGGAGTAACTCTCTCTAAGCAGTGTTTTCAACTGCAGTTGCCAGGACTACGAGTGTAATGGCTCAATAAATCTTTTGCACTGCAGTTTTTGGGTAACAATTTCAGTTTCGGTTCAATTTGTTTTGTACATTAGGGGAAAAAAAATCCCACCACCTTTTCCAATGTTCTCTGTACTTTGTCGAATTTGCAAAAATAAGTTTTTTTGTTTCAGAGAATTGAGGTAAAGAAAAAAACAACAACAATGCAAAAGCCTACAAATATCAAAAAAAAACATCAGTATATTCATTAATTATCAGCTGTGTGGGTGGTTAGATGTCTCTGATACAGTGGATATGTTTTAAACAAGGCACTTTGTAGCATGTATTTTGCATTGGACGATTTGTTTTTTTACCCTTCAGTTTTGCACCGCAGTCAGCGATTCTCATTATTATTATTATTATTAATGTTATTCTTATTCAGCTCAGTTTTACACCCCTTCTCAGGACCTCAGGCACTGCTGGTTTTGCATCCTAACAGGTAGTTAATTGCATTCACCAATTTACAACTGCAACAAGTCAAAAAATATGTCATGGGTGAGACAGAAAAATGAGATGAATGAATTCTCTGAATGCTCTTGTAATGGGACAGGGAGTAGGCTATATGGTGCGAACACCTCCTATCATTTCCCAGTCCCCTTCTCTTTTCAGACAATGAACACCACAAATAAAGATAATTATTTTACAATAAAAGGTTATGTAACAGAATAACTACCTTTGCTGGCTTGAAAACTCGCTTTCTGCAAGGTGCAGTGGCAGACTAAGACAACTGGTATGTACCCTACAGCTACAACCATAAGAGTGAGTGAGCAGAGCAGGGTTAAATGAAGCAAGATTGTATGAGTGTGTGTGTGTGTGTCTGTTTGTGTATGTGTGTGCATCTACAGTAAGTGCGAGTGAAATGGAGCCAGGAGAAAGGCTAATGCTGGCGGCAATGCTAATCCCAGTGACTGAATCAAAAGGCCAGAGTTCCGTGGATGTGGTGGCAAACTTGATACACAGGTTGCAACTTCATCTTTCCAGTATTTAAAACCATGTATTTCCTTGTGTGAAAACTCAAGTGGTCACAAATGCCACGGTGTCAAGTCTCCTTTCACAATTAAGATATTATGGTGCGTCCAATTGTCCAGATTCATGCAACAGCTAGTGAACATATCCAGTAATAAGCAGGCATCAAGGTCAGTGGGACGTGATGACATACTAGCTCAGACGTTGGCATCTGCAGATTATGACATACACTGCCAATTGTTTTTTTAACGCTTTGAAAAAAAAAAAAAAAAAAAGTTTTTTGGACAAACTTTCTCTGAAACTTTCTATTTCACAGCTTCACAGAGCTGATGTAAACCCATGTATTTCAAAGAACAATGATGCAATGTGAACCAATGTTGCAAACACAAACCTATAAAATGGAAACAAGGAAAAATCATATTCCGTGTCTTGACCAAGAGAAAGTGTGGTAAAGCCATATATAGCACTATCAGCAACGAGCCAAAGATTGTTAAATAGAATTAGAATTGTTATTCTTTCCTCTGTGGAAATAAGATCAGAGCAAACATTATCCTGAAACACACCCAACAAAGCTTCTGTCAAACTGGTTCCTCGACATTCAGACCCGAAGAAACCGGTACCAAATCCAATAGCCTACATCTGCACAAAAAACATCCTGGACAAGGCAGCTCTGTTTTTCAAAGGGCCCTGTGGTCAAAAGTTCAAAAACTGACACACCAGCAGCTTGAAAATGGAAAAGAAACACACACATGAATGTGTCGCGTGTATACCTGAGAGCCTGAGTGACTTATGTGTGTGTCTGATTGAAAAGAAAGACCGATGCCAAGGGACTAGTGAGGTGTTACATGTTGTTGTGTCACTAAAGTCCTACAATGGATCCACTGACAACAGACAACACAATTACACACCCAGCCTCACAACAATTAGACAATGCCCTGGCCTCTGTCTCTTCAGCTCACTCTCACTCTATGATGACTATATGTTTTGAATTATATTGAGTCACGCCGCATTGTCCACTTTGTTGTCAATATACTATTGTGTGCCTTTATAGCACTAAACTAACCTTTGGAATTTAAACATTTAGTCTCAGGTACAGGTAGCTTAGACAAAACAATGCACATGGAAAAATTAAGAGAAACCATGGTCCCACAATGACATTGTGTAAAAAATAGAAAAATCTACCCAGAATGCAAAGCTGGATGCAAATGCCACAGTTCAGCGAGATGAATGAGGTTGATACGGGCATGATTTCCCTATGGGACAGTCTGGCGATGAATGACTACTCTGTGTGTCACGTCACATCACAGAAAAAAAATGGGCGAAAAACAGAAAGCTTGCAAATTCATGCACCATTTCCAAAAGCTATGCACCTTCACTCCAAAGCAACACCTAAAGTGAAAAAGTAAAAGGAAATGGTGTGGAAATGGTGGCATGAAAGGCAAGCAAGCACTAGCCAGAAAAAAGTACAACTTCTCCATAGTGTTGATATCAACACAAACCTAGGGTAATATTTAGATAGCAAACACTACTGTCTGTGAACTTACACAAACTGGAGCAACAGCCTCTCTGTCACTCTCACAGGTCATGGGTTTGGGGCCTATCTATTGGTGTGGGGGAGAGGGCAAAGGTCAAATATGTGCATGCAAATAATTCTGTAGACTTAACATTATCAGGGTGGTAGAAGGAACATGGAGACCACCACCTAAGCGGAGGGGTTCAAGCCCTCATGTCAGCAAATATCTGCCTTACTGAAGCATCATTGAGCAAAGCACTGAATCCATACAACCTTGAGGGTCCCCGCGCTTTATTTAGCTGACCCTGAACTGTCACCTCCTTGCAGAGGAGGGAAAGCAAAAAGAACATTTCGCTACAGAAATCAATCGAGTATCACACTGTTATTGTTGAGACGTCAAACTGTTAATATTGAAAGATCATGGCCCAAAAGTTGATGCTTGACATAATTCAGGAAAGAACGATTATATGCACATATGTGTGTATTATATGTATGTGTGCGTGTGCGAGGGGAGGGTTGCGGGAAAGACAGGTCTAAAGGGTTTGGACCGCATTTGAGCCCAGGCCGCTCAGGCTAAATTTGCCTCAGCAGGACGTGGTATGTGAATGGTGAGGAGGAGGGGCAGTACGCTGTTGTGGGGATACTTTAAATTCAATCAACATAAATCAGCACATTAATATTTACTGTCATTTATAGAGTCCAGTTAAGCTGGTATGACTTGTCTTCATGGCTGCAGTCAGCTCAGCAGTGTATCTCATATCTATACTGACTTGCATGCCTGGTTTGATAGCCTGCTGATAAAAGGGATCATGTGTCCCTCTACCTAATTGACTGATTGAGCTAGCATGCTGGTCATGTCACAAACATTTCAGACACGTGTCTGACAGTAATCAACAGCCACGAAGCAACACAAACACATCCAAACTTGGGTCAGATAAAAAGCAGTGTGCATTAAGCTAGCTCTTGTGGGGGTATTCAGTGAAGGTCCCACTTTATACTTAAGTGGACTGACCAGCGTTGGATATCAAGAAGGTTGTCATAGTAACAATGAACATTAAGAAGTGCTTTGCATTAATTATATGGCACAGCAGTCTGCAAAAACCTGCTGGATTGAACAATCTAAGCTGTCAGGCTGTCTTGCAGGAACCTTTCAAGAATCCTGGCATGGATTCAATAATTCATAAGACCTCAGATGTGCACATGTGCAATGTTAGTATTGCCTCAAGAACCTGGGCCTAAAATGGCAATGATATTGTATGTGTTATCTGAACTCTCATAAGCCTTGCTTAACCAATATGAAGTAGCATTATCTACCTGCAGTCTCCCAGATTTGAAAATACTGTTTAGGGAGTATTTTTACTTACTGTGCCACATTCTGCAAAATGAATACTTAACAATACCTGTATTTGACAAGGTCACAGCCAGCAGCTTCTACATGTGTTTTGGAAATTTGAGTTATAAAAGTCTTCATCATGTGGTGGAAAGGACCAAATGGGAACAATTATATGCTCTCGTTTTAGAACAAAGCCAGGTCTTGTTTTAATGCCCCAAAGTCTAGCAGTGGTGAGAAGGGCTGTGTTATTCTGTAACACACACGTGACCTCTGCTCCTCAGTGATAATGCTAATCCCAACACCTGACTGAAAAAAATGAACTGACCTAAAGCCTCTTGCCATAAGATTGGCAGAAACATACATAACTGTCAACAGCGCAAACATGGTAGGCCTGTGAGAAGTCATTTAGAGCTGTAATACTGTTAGTACACAGCACATCTGGACCAGCATCCACTGAGACACAGGCAGCTGTAAAACCAAAGATGAAACATCAGGCAACCGCTAGCTCATACCCTCAAGAAATATTATCTCAAGTAATCAATACATTTCAGTTACACCAAATGATTTGACTGTAGGAAAAAAAAATCATTCTCCCTTTTCCCTTGACCAAAGGCGTAAAACTGACAATTATAACTGAATCCACTGAAACCAATGATCATGTATTATCACTGCACCATCTGCATGTGACAGCAGTGTTGAACAGGACAAAGCAGACCACTGTAAACACCTCAAACATCATGCATATGAGGGGTCTCACACTGACCTGTAAATTCAGAGCCACTTAGCCATAATATGACATTTGCAACACCCTTGGGCATGCTGTAGCCCATCACCCACCACAGCCATGCACTGCAGACAAAAGCTTTTGAATAATTTACCAATTAACAATGCTGTATCACAGAGTGGCATAACATTTAGGGAGAAAATCCTTCAATCAGAGGATGCGGGTAGAAACCCTAGTTTCTGCAGGCATTTCCCTGCAGCAGTGTCAAGTCCAACACTGAATCCCTAACAGCTCCTAATACACACTTCAGTGCTGCTGACCTCTGTCCTCCCTGTGGAGAGCTGCTTGTGAAAAGAGAATTTCCTAACAGAAACTTTTTTTTTTTTAGGTAACATATTAATACTATTATCTTGTCACATCTTGCACAAGCCAGTCACTGCATCACAGAGTTTACCTTAGTTTGTATGTTTTAAACCAGTGTCAATTTGCTAAAAACCAATAGCATGCCAACATCCGTCTCAGGTCTTCCACTCCTGTTGACTCACCAGTTGCACTGAACAGGAAAGGATGACTAATCATTCCAACAGGATTCAATATGATCCAAGCAGCTTTGTAGCTAGGTGGAGCTAAAGCAACAGGTTTCAAGCGTACTAAACAAACACGGGTTTTACAACATCCATGTACAAAGAAGCTTCAATTTCATTGCTGGAATATTCCAAGGACAATATAGAGACGAGACTGATGACCAGAAGAGCGGGGATAAGATGGGCCGTATATTCTGATATGCTGTGCTCAGATGGAATATAAGCAAGCACAACAGACACTGTTATTGTGCAATCAAAAGGGAAAGTTCACGAGAGCACTTTTCCTCCAAAGCTGGAAACAAGAGAATCAAGAAGATCTGGTCTCTTTTCAAAGTAAAGACACCAACTCATAGCTGAATTATGAGGCACTCTTTGATCAACTGTCAAGCTTGATTACCCTGCTTTGTAGCTTTGAAAGTGACTTATCCATGCTCACAAATCCAAGATCATGGCCAGTCTTACTATAGATTACTAAACCGGCATATTAACTTTTAGTCTAAATGAGAATAAGAATCTTTTGGGCTTGTTTTGTTTCGTAAATCGTCATTAGGCCCTACCCTCCTCCCAGTGTAGGCTAAGCTACAGTCTGGTTGTACAGAACACCGCACATTATTTGCATAAAACACTGGAGAGGTTTGTGGCCCACATGAAAGCCCATTTGCGGCCTATACTGCCATCATTAAGTTGATTAAGACTAGATGACCTGGTCTGGCTGCCGCTGTGCTATCTGTTGTTCGACCCGGCTGTGTTTCTGGGAAGCCACTTGGTGATGTCATTTTGACTTTGCAGGAAAATATCAGCAGTTCAACGCTATCTCAGCAGGGTCATCGAGCTGATGATGAGGAGCACACTGCGCTACCAACAGTGTCAGTCCTCATTCCTTTAGCTTGGTATGGAGGGTGACTTTGACCAGAGGGCGTGGTTCAGGTGGTAAGCAAAGCAGACAGAGACAACAGAGAGAGAGAGAGGGAAAAAAAACAGCAGCCTGGAGGTCCCTGGAACCATGTCCTGGGATTGCGTAACACATAAGTCAGGTTGTTCAACTGAAACACCCTTACCAGCCAAAACTGAGTGACTAAAACTTAGACTATTACCATAGAACTGACTGACCCTGAGCTTTTATTTACACACACACATCTCAGCATGGCACATTGGTGCTTATTCTTAAACAGGATTGCTTTGCTGCTTTCTCTGTGAAATCTGCTGGCCACCAGATAGGCCTATAAAACAAATTCTCCTATGTTAATAGACTTATCTCTCCAAGGTCAGTACAGGCACTATTTTAAGATAAAGTTCAGGGAAACCGAGGCACAAACATGTTTTATGATAAGTCTACTGTCTACAGCAAAAGGATGTTTTTTCAAGTGGGTGTGTTTGCGCATCATTGAAAGGCCGGATGGTTCCTCAGAGGCGCCTCATGGGCTTTGTTGACTATTGGGACACTTGAGGAAAATTCCCTTTTGATGCATTTTGTATTACAGCCTCTGCAGTCTATCTGCTCTAGTAGGCCACAAAATCGTAAATATGCACTATTTTGAGTCGTCTTTTCTATATGTGGGAGGAAGGATATTAGTAGCTGTCAACACTGGGAGTGAATAACAGTCCTAAAACCCATCTACGCCCCTTGCTGCATGTTTGTATGAAGCCAAATCGCATAAGAACATTTAAGCATACACAATAGGCTGCAATTTATGGCCGATGTCTGGCTGCTGGAAACACGACAGAGTGGGTTAGCGTGATATGGCCTAAGAAGGAGGCCTTTTTTTTTTTTTTTTTTTTGGACACATACCTATCAATTGTGACCACCCACTGCGAGAGAACAAATGACATGTGTACGAGTTATAAATGCATACAGGGCATGGTCCCCCCCTCCTTTCATCTGCTGCTGCTCTTTGTGCCCAAAATCGCTGAGCTTTACATACAGCGCAGTTCACCTTCATGTATCCGCTTCGGTAAACTGCATATAAACATTGGCGGACTACAAAGGGATGGTGGTTTTCAAAAGATCTCCATGAATAGGGTTATGGATCACCAGGGCCTGTAGCCTGGAGTGTAACCTACCTGCATTGCCGTAGGACTTTGCCAACAGCCATCCGACACTTGCACATATTTTTGCCTTAGTACAATCATACAAATCCAATGGCTTTATGTCCGGGACTACAAAAGTCTTCCTCATGGCATTGGAGTCCACCATAGCGAGTCTGTAGAAAAAAAGGGGGAAAAGGGGGGAAGCAGTAGTGGCCAAAAAATTAAAGGCTACGAGGCAGTATAAAAATTCAAGCAGTCATTCTTCCAGCAGACTACTCCATAGCACAGGAGCCTGGAATACGGATGTGGATACGCGTTTCGTCGGGGAAAAATATCCGCCCCGGAGCTGCTTCCAGTTCAAGGAACGTCCCTTTCTCGCCGGTTTCGGGGTGGAAACCACTCTTTAAATTACGCCTCACAGCCTAATGAAGCCCACCGGGTTACTAGAGAAAACCGGAATATTCCCCTTGTTATTGCCCTTCGTCCGCATTGCTGTGTAGTCAGTCCGCTGGAAGCAGCTCCACCGAGAGCCCCGCCGATGACTGATTACCAGGTGCTCCACACTGGCACCGCTCACTCCGCCAGCCGTCCAATAGGAACTGAGCTTGAGTAAAGAGGGCGGGACATCTCCGTGTGAATGCAGCCAGCAGGTAGAGGTGTGACTCTGAGACAGGTGCATCTGCTGGTAGACAGGTGAACTGTAGCCTGGGGGGTTTACTTTAAACAGGGGAATAGTCCTTATACAATCCTCATAGAATAGCAATACTAAAATAACTGAATATACCTACCTATATATGACAGTCGTAAAATAACTTAAGAGATCCTATTGTGTATTTTTGAAGCACTATATTATGCAAATATCTCAGCATAGTTGGTCCCTGTGAAAAGTTTAGGCTCTGACACAAATTTTATTTTTCTTTAAGGCAATAAGGTCAAATGAAATGGCCTGTAAAAGAGGCGAGTCACTCCTCCGCATAAGCCAGGGATTATCAATGCATGTTCTAACAGTAAGGGCAAATAAAGTGAATGGAAACTGCACTTTTGCACATTTTTGTTAATGAAAGAAAAGTGGGTAGCAAGGTGGGACAGATATTTCATATGGATGATGCATGTTAAAGCCCCATGTGCAAAGCATCTTTCCTGCTTGAGTGTTGCTCAGCATCCCTAAGCCCCAGGGGTGCTGCTCTGTAGCTGACCCTGACCTCTGACCTCTAGGGTGCAGAGTGGAGGGTGGGGATTCACCTCTTGGGATGAATTTTATTGATTCCAAAAACAAGCTGTTTAATGACTCTTTCTAACATTTACTTACATTTTTTAATATTCACAGGCCTGTATTAGTACTTTATCTACTGGAAATGCCTCCAGGTGTCACTGTTTTTTTTTTGTTTGTTTGTTTGTTTTGTTTTGTTTTGTTTGTTTTGTCTTTGATCTAAACATGGTTGAACATCTGCATTTAAAATACATTAGAAAACAACCAAAAAAGGGGGTGAGTGGGTCTAAGTAATCTTTGACCTGTCCACTAATTAGCCAGCAACAAATTGCAACATGAGTAAGTCTCTAGTACCATATTTAATAGCCTGGAATTGACACAAGTAGTGACATTTTCAAAACAAAAAAGGGGTAGATGTCTCACAAAAAAACAGATAACATGATACAAAATGCTGTAATAATACAGCCTGGACAGTTGCTTTTGTTTTTTGGCTCAAAGATAAACAAAAATATCTCGTGCTGACTATTGCTCCTCCCATTACAGAGATGCAAATCGGGGAGGAGACAGAGTGTTTTGAAATTCCAGTGGGCAGGGATTTTTTACTCCAAAACACAGCATGAGTCACAAAGTCATTTTGTAGTCAAATTCACTGGCATAAACCATCAACCATCACACATTCCTGCTGATACATTAGCCTTTCTGTTCTGAAGGACATTTGGAAAAAAGAAAATTATACACAGGGCACCTTTAAGGCAGCCCAAAGTTTAATCAAAAAGCAGAAAGAATCCCTGGCATTGCAGTATATTAAAGTAGAAAACTATTCCAACTGTTCCTCACTTGTAACTTTCACCACAAGATTTTTGTTCCAGTTATGTTTTAAGTATTGTTCCCAGTAGTAACATCCACAACAGCAACAAGCCTCTCCAAGTGCCTCCCTGTCACATGATGTTGCTCTAAGCTCCAAGGTTTGCTAGTGCCCCTCTGCAGTAACTTTGTAAGAGGATTACCTCGAAACTATTTTAATCTAATTATGGAAGAACGTAATATAGACCTCATCTGCACTTTGTCCACTCCTGCAGTCTGACCCTTGTGATTGGGTGAGAGTAAAACAGCACGAAGCCGATCCATCACAAATAGAAGTGCATCTATTCTACATTTTGTCAGCTTTAAAATTCATCTCTATAGGAATGCATGTGTAATTACAGTGTGATTTTAATATTGTTCCAAAAGTTCATGTTTTGCAAAACAGCCACCCACATGGTGTATTTCAGGTAAATAATAAGGTCTGAATGCTCTGCTCCAGTTTCAATCAAGTACTCCCCTCTTGAGGAAACCAGACTCCTCCCCTGTGTTTTTCTAGGGAAGAACAACTTCCTCCCTGCCAAAGAAAGATTACTCCGTTCAATAGCGGACCCAAATATGTTTTCACTGGTCCTTAACAAACCGATGTCATGAAGTATAGAGTAAAAGCACACAGAACCTTAAGTTGATGTGTTACTAAATCATTGCTGGCTGGTAGAAAAGGAAAAAAAAAAACTTACAACACTAAGAAAGACTGACATCATGTGGCCAATACTGGAACACAGGCTCAGACATTTATGTGCTGTATAAAGAAAATACACTGCCACGCTAATGCATAAAGGGAAAATACCAAGAAGGCACAAATGTAACCATTCAGTTATTCAGAGTACAAACCATTCTATTAAAATAGGGGTGAAAAAGAGAAAATTTACACAATTAGAAAAACACAGTCTGTGACTACAACAATCCAAAGATGGCATCTTTGTACATCAAATGCTTGCTACTGCTATTTTTGCCCATTCAGTCATCTTTAAGCCCTCCAAACACGGCTGTGGGGACACTCTTCTGTTCAAGCTGCACCTCTGTGAAGAGAAGCGGAAAAGACAATTAGCTCAGTTAGGATTTTTATAAACGTCCATGAATGTTTTAACAGCCACACTAATTACTGTTCTACAGTGGATGAAATGTTTCTGTCACTCACCATCTGGTCCTTGCTCGTCATCATCTCCATCCTCATCATCATCGTCAATGTCAATCTCATCAGGATTGGCTTGTTTGGAAAGCTCAGCCAGCTCGCTGCGAGAAGTGTCACTCCTACGTAAACAGGCACAGAGGTTAAGATACATGCGCTTCCATTTTCTTAGGCAGCCATGAGCCTAATTAAAAACAGTCTCTTCAACATTGGTGAGGACCAGAGGCAAAAAAAAATGGACCACAAACCTGACAAAGAGAATCTTTTCTTTGGGCTTGGGTTTGTCCTGTTCTGCCTCAGCAGCAAGCTGTTGTGCCTTCTGCTCCAGCATCTTCATGTCATCAACACCCATCTGGCCTGGAGCAAGGTCTGACACTGGGAAAAAACAAACAAATCGTTCAAAACACACACACAAACCATAAACCTTAGTAGCTGAATGTCCCCGCTAAGTTACATTTATCAGTATGTCTTATTTCTGGGAACTAACACATGATACTGCATATTAGAGATGAAGCCGAATCCATATTTGGCAAGAAACAAAGACTTACTGCCGAATAAATTACCTTTTCGAACAATTTTCTTTAAATCCGGCTTTAAATAATAAATGCAGCTTCTTTACAATCTGAGTTGACTTGTGAAGGATAACACTACTTCAGCTGTCTTTGACATCCAGCCCTTAAATTCGAAGTAGTGATAACCCGGAAACTACATTCCAACCCCCGTACTGGATGGAGATGTACTAAGAGAATAACAGTCACGGTGCACAAAAAGTGCACCGTGACTGTCATTGTCAATTTTAAGTGTGAATAATAATATATTTCTTTTCTTTTGGAGAATACTTAGCCATTAGAATGGGTTTCCTAAATCCATAGAGTTTTAATAAGCAGGAATATCAGTCATTTTTTATTTATTTGTGGTTAAAATCCAATGATTGAAACAAATACATTACTTCCTGTTTAAGCCACACCCACTTTTTTCACGAACCCAAATCTGAAGTACTCTGCGCCACAACAAATACAAACACAAATAGTGGTGCCTCCGAAAACCCCCACCTGTACACGCATGGCTCCTTGAACATAATTTTAAAAATTTGCAGCACAAACTTTTTGGCTAATAAATCCTTATTATTATATAGGGTGTATTATTACAGGGTTTGAAATTAACACCTACCAACCTCCCACATGTGGATAAAAATGAACCCTGGTGGGCAATGTGAAATTAACAGCCAACTCAGCAAGTGAACTTGATTAATCAAGCTGCATGCAGGCTGTGATAATTATCACACTATATGTTTGAGCCACTGAAGCCACATACCTCCTTAAGGTATAAAGTAGTAGGAAAGAAAGATTTTAATAGATACTGCAAATATTTAAAACAGTGGCAATACCTATTGAATCGCCTCTCTCAATTTCCTGCTTTTAGAAAAGGTTGTCTCTGGCAGTGACACATGAATGTGTACACACACACACACACACACACACACACACACACACACACACAAACGACTGTAGGATTTGCAGAGCTAAAGCATTATGTTCATTCACAGAAACTCTCACTCTCTCGACCACTAACCACCATCACTGGTCACATCAGCCTGCTGCCCAGTTAGATGTGTATCAGGACACAGCGGTCAAAGTATTTTGTTTGGCAATCTAAATCTTAGGCATAATGGACATGTCATAGGATGCTGATGCACTTGTAAGGGAGGGGGCAGTTTCTAGTGGGAAAGGGCAGAATATCTTGTATTGGGTTGGTAGGGTTGATTGGACTTCATTGGAGTTTTGGATTTATTCTTTATACCATGTTTTGTATTGTTTCTGTTTACCTGCCCAGGGCCTACAGATGTAAAAGTAGCTATCTATTACAAAGAACCTCCTCTTGTTGTTTGGGATTCATGTATTATGGTCCCTGGCAAAAATCAACTGAAGCTGAAAGTCAAGTTTATTATTAAATAAAGAGACCTGTCCATACATTTAGATGTTAAAAGATGCTGGGCCAACTTTTAAATCCAGCAGTCATAATGGCTGGTGATGCAAAAATTTAATTTCAAATGCTGATGACATCACATTCAAACTGTCTACTGGGTACAATTTTTGTCCTTGCCCAGGCTGAGAAACACTGGCCAGAGGCTAATGGGGTTAATGTGTGTGTTCCCTCACCAGTGCCTGTGGAGCTTGTAGTAGCCTTCAGCATCTGAGAGGACATAAAGTTGACCTGGGTATTGTATGTAGCCTGGACACTGCGCTTGATCCTCAGCATTTCCCTGATGGTGTCCTCATTTCCATGGCGGATCTCAAACTCCTTCCAAGTTTGCCAAAAGTTCGCGGTCACCTGAAAGAAACGAAGGAAAGCTCATTACATAAAGTAAGTATGCGGTGGGAAATATGTGCGGATCAATGAAGCAAATAATACACTTCATTCAGAAAAGACTGTGGAGGATTATCCTACCCTCGGGTCGCAGATCTGGGAGCAGTAGGAGTAGATTGCTCTGGCACGGTCAATCTCACCCAGTTTACTCTCCATGTCAGCAAAGCGCAGGCACATGTCCCTGGAGTGTTCATCAGGAAGGACCTTGGGGAGACACAAAACTCTGCTCATCTGCAATGCATGACCTGACACTTTAAAGATAAATTACTAATGTTTAAGAGCGTGTGTGTGTGTGTGTGTGTGTGTGTGTGTACTCTATTTATGGTGCTATATACTCTACTTAAAGTGCTACATAAATAAATAAATAAAGTTTGATTTACATAATGCAGATATGGTCTTATTCAGATATTTATTTAGATATCCATTTGAACGTATTATTTTCATTCCTGTATATATTATTCCTGTATTCAGACTCAGGAGAGTCTTAAGAAATCATCAGTCAAGATGTTTTTCTAAACAATAAAGGGGTTCATTGCTGTTCTGTAATAAATGTGTAGATCAGATCAAACTTTTTCTGCTACTTACCCTGATGTCTATATGGAATAAGTTATAATTTCAGAATGCCTAGATTCTCCCTTTTCCTTTGGAGTAGCATTACTGACCATGAATGGTGGCAAGAAAAGAAAAAAATGTTCTTTTTGTTCCTCCACTCTTGCCAATCTTGCCCCATCTGAATGCCCATTTTCCCAGCACAGCTGTGTACCGGGGGTTTGCATTACTTCACTGACAAAATACATCAGTAAAGGGACATCAGATGTTTATTTTATTAGTTACAGCTCAATAAAGAGCATAAATGGGCATCATTTGTCAATTATCATCACTTGAGTAAATGAATCACCTGAAAATTAAACTCAGGTACATCAGAGCTTTAGTACGGCATGTAAACGCTGTCACTGATGTAGTCAAAGTGTAATATTTATTTTCATACTATCCTGTACCTCAATGGCCTTCTGGTAAATGGCTCTGGTGTAGGTGACTCCATAGATTTCAGCAGCTCTTTTGATATAGATGTTGAACATGTGATGTCTCTCCTCAGTCTCCACGGCCTGTGTTGCTCTTTCATAGACAGCCATGGCATGTCGTGCCAAGCCATACTCCTCTTCCAATTTAGCATACAACAGATAAATAGCTGCAAAGTAAGACAAAATGATAAAACAGAGGTCAGTATATTTAGGCTTGATGCAATTCCAATATATTAATTCAAAAACAATATAATGTGCAGTACTGCCGGCATGTGAGTGGGCTGGAACAAGTTCATACTCTGTTCAATGTCTTTGTTTTATTTCACTTGGAAATCACAATATCCTCGGCAGTACAACATATCATTATGC
Source organism: Myripristis murdjan (assembly GCF_902150065.1). Classification (NCBI taxonomy): domain Eukaryota; kingdom Metazoa; phylum Chordata; class Actinopteri; order Holocentriformes; family Holocentridae; genus Myripristis; species Myripristis murdjan. Next base: position 21,151,424 of record NC_043987.1, on the reverse strand, counting down.
ACAAGGACCTACACTTCGCTCACATGTGCATGCTCCACTCAACAGCTCAGTCTGACAAATGGCGTGAACTCAACAGCAATAATGACCTATTTTTGATAATGACATTTGATAAGTTAGTGACATCTAGGCTATAAATCTTACATTGCTGTATCAATTCAGTGCCTTCCTTAGCCATGAAAGAACTTGTAATAGAAGATCTTGGATGTGACTGCAGTGAAGACAGACGGATAATTGCTCATGTCTTTATAGTGACTCAGCAAGAATAAAGACAAACAGGGCAGGTCTAACCTACACTGAGCAGACAGCACACTCATGACTGCAGAGAAAACAACAGTAATAACAAGTTAGATGCTTGTTGTTACTCACTTGCCACATTCTTTATCGACCTCCGTGTCCCTGTAATTTTTTCCCTTTATTTTTATTGTGCATTATGTGCAGGAAGATGCATTACTGAAATATTTTGCATTCATCAGTTGGTTGCTTATCGGTGATCTTAGCCTTCAGCATACAAACTGCATGTATTCTGGAAAAGTAGGGCATCCTAACTCCAGCAACATGAGTGGAGCAGAGCAGAGTGGGATCTTGTAAGATGCGTTCCTTGCACAGATTAAATCATAGCCAGTTCTGCTCCAACTCTGACAGTACTCCAAAAAACAATCTGTTTTACTATTTTGTTTAAATTAAAACATTCATATGGAACACAACCAAGTTGTCTGTTAACTGTAATAAAGTTACTCACTCTTGGCGAACTTGGCCGGGCAGCCATCCAAGGCTTGTTCAAATAAATCTCTAGCTCTCTCCAGCTTCTTGCCCCCATATCGGTCAATGAACTTGGTGAGGTAGGTGTTCCATATGTCATACACATTTGGCCACCTGAAAAGCGCAATGCCCCGCTCATATGCCTACAAAAAAGTAAGAAGTATCAACATATATATGAGAAAATTGTTCAAACAGTTCAAACATAGAGCATGAAAAAAAAAACAATAAAACTGAATGATGTGGATTTGTGAGTTAGTGCTATGTAATTACTTTGAAGCTCTCCTCAAAGTAGTTGTGCTCCTCCAGGAACATGGCATAATTGATGATGATCTGAGGCGTGGCAATGCGGAGGTCAATAATACGGTCATACACCGCCTTTGTAGACTGCGGAATAAAGGGAAAATGAAGACAGCATTAGACTAAATCTGGGTAGTTTAGCTGAAAAGAGTCACATGCACACTCCAAAAGGCCGCCTTTGTTGTGGTGCTCGGGGTGAAGCAGCCCATTAGCAAGCAGGCTATCAGGGAGAGAGAGAGGGGGGGGGGGGTGCAAGAGACAGAGAGAGAAAGAGCGAGAGAGAGAGAGCATAACTTACACCCACACAGAGTTTCCAGCTCTCACTTAGTCGGGATCAAGTTTTTTGTTTTTTGTTTTTTTTCCCCTCTGACTAAATCTGTAATGCCCACAAGGACAAGTGAAGATTCAGATTTCAGTAACATGCCAGGGCGCACAGTGCATCATCCATCTAAGGCTCACACGATATACTTATGAGTTTGTATGTCGAGTTCGTTTATTTATATCACCCTTCATCACATGCACGCCTAAAAGAACTTTAGCCAGAATGAACCTAGCTGGATCTAACAAGTCGACAATCAGTTCTAAAACAGAATGACTAAACACAAAACACAACCACAGGACACACAGTAGGTAGTTCTCTAGCATGACACCGCAAGCCAGCTATTTCTACATAGTCTAGCTTGCACAACACCGCCTACTTTAGGCCCTGTGCATACAAGAAAAACTCCTTGGAATTCCTTAAAAAACTATAATGGACGAAATACTGGATGGGCACTGACAAAGAGTGATCTCACACCAAGATGACTGATTGTACAATCAGGGTCGTGAAAACAATGAAACAGACAAAAATACTGACAACAGTGGCCAGAAGAGGATAAAAAAAAATGATGCAGTGGAGAAATTAAGCCACAGTTGGCGCAAATGTCCACAGAAACAAGGGCCGCACCGGCGTTCACTGTCGGATAGAGATACTGCATTAGAGACAGGCCACTGGCCAACATTAATGTCCAACAATGTACTGTATGTCAGTATGCCTATCACTGGTGTGCTTGCTTCAGCAAAACACACTTACACTGTGCTCTCTCATTACATGGCTATCTTCTTCTTCCGGATAAAACTTTGTCAGCTAATTTCTCTTGCACACTTTAAGCCATCAACACCATTCATATCAGCTTTAAAATGCTGGGCTATTTCAGGGGATGCGTGCTTCTACCCAACTTTAATACCCTTTATGCTTTTAAACATATTAGACTTTGTATCCCCTTTTTTATGATGGGACAATGTTTTTATCCAGCCATTTTTGAACTCTTACTAATTTTTTTACACTCTACACAGACTTCATTCAAATTTGAAACAGATTATATGTTTTAGTACTTCATCACTCTAAGCTTTTTTATACTGCTTATGCTGTTTGAGATAGTTCAACTGTGATTAACTTTTTTCAAGTTTGACAGGGACAGTAAATGGAGACCTACTTAAGTGGATGCCATCATAATTCATTCTAGTGTTGCTGTTCTGACTGGCTGTGTCGTCTTCTGTCACTTACCACAAGTACAAGCATCGTAATAACTGCTTCTATTATTGTTATCGTTATTACAACCTAGGGAGAAGCAGCCAATACAACAATTAATAATGCTACCACTACTTCTAATTCTTGGATTTTCTTCAACTTCCTGTAATTTTCTGTAAAGTTCAATTTTGTAACTTTTCAAGGTGAAGCAAACATAGATTTTCTTCAGAAAATTTTGCCTTCTCTAATTCCAATATTCTCTCTGATTAAGTGGAAATAACCCCCCGTTAAGTGCACTATGACTGTCTACAAGAAATGAAACAAAAATGAAATGAAACACACACACACACACACACACACACACACACACACACACACACACAGAATTTAGCAAACATACCTGAAAAGTGCCAAGACTCTCCTCCAAATCTGCCAACATAGACCAGACCTTCAAGGACTTGTAGACTCTGTTCTGGACTGGCTCAGAAGCGTCAAAGTACTCAGCTTTCTTGGATGGGATGGCTGTAGCTTTCTACAGTCATAAATAACATTAAGGCGTAAAAGATTTAATTCAGCAAAGCAGATTACACAGGTGAAGAACATGGTTGAGAATAACTGTAGATGTAATATGGATGTAATATGCTGGTGTCTCACCCGCAGTATGCGCAGTGCCTGTTCATAGTTCTCATGGCGTAACTCCATCTCTCCGTATTCACACCACACCCCAGCCAGGTCATCCACCTGCTTGTAGTTCACTTTGGTGGCCTTCTCAAAGATGGTTCTAGCCTGAGTAACACAAGCAGAATAAGTTAGACAGCACAAAAACAAAAACATGACAGTAAAATACACTTGACATGAAACAGATTTTTGTAGTATGTCAGTGGAGAGACTGCAGTGACTTACGTCATCCAGCTGCTCATTTTCCTCATAGAACTTAGCAAAGGAGACCCAGAGGGAGTGAGGTTTCCCTGTGGACTTCATGGGGTCAACAGTCTGCACTGCCTCAGTGTATGTGTTGATGATCTGCAGAGGACATGTTAAGCATACGTTCATCTTTACATACTGCAACTTGTACTGTATATTTTTGTAGTTGTGGGGAGCTGGACTAACGCTTATTCAAGATCACGTTTGTGTCATTTTTTACGATGTGTTTCAATAAATGTTGTGTGAGAAAAGCTCTGTTTTATTTCATCATATATGGGTAATTATAATGTAACTGCCTTTGTACTGTTGGAGATGAGGATTTTTTTTTTAAACATTTTTACATTTTTTACAACTGTAGGTGAGGCCATCATAGCTGAATGACCATAAAGGAAAGAGGTACAGGGAAAAATGCAAGGTCAGAGTGAAATATTATTCTGATTTATGCTGATCTGTAAAACAGACTCCGTGCAAAGCTCTAAAAACTCACCTGCCGTGGATTTCCCTCGTACAGCTTCACCCGCTTATGCCACTCATGGACGTTATGTGGGTTCTGGCGCAGCAGCACACTGTTCAGTAGGAGTGGTCGCCGGGCTATTAGCTGCTCAAAGCGGGCCAACCTCAGCTCCAGATCTATGTCATCTGGGAGGAGAGGAACCAAAGGTTAAGACTTGCTTGACGAGGAAAGACAAAAGCAAAGCATTTTGCTTATTTAAAACAATGCCACACACCATCTTCGTCCTGCCCCATCTCAGAGGTGGTCTCCATCTTGGCAGCAATCATGCTCTCCTCAAACTGAGCATAACTGTCAAAAACTTGCGTGAAATCCCTGACGGTCACTACAGTAAGGATGGCCTCCTCATACACATCTCGCGCCTGAGAGAAGACAAGATACATTCATAAATTAGTCATTCACATCAACCCAGCACATATGGAAGATTGTGCATTTCA